>NC_045441.1:87238779-87263694 GCF_002776525.5 Piliocolobus tephrosceles
TCTTTCTTTCTTTCTTTCTTTCTTTCTTTCTTTCTTTCTTTCTTTCTTTCTTTCTTTCTTTCTTTCTCTTTCTTTCTCTCTGTCTTTCTTTCTTTCTCTTTCTCTCTGTCTTTCTTTCTTTTTTCTTTCTTTCTTTCTTTCCTTCTTTCTTTCTTTGTCTTCTTTCTTTCTTCTTTCTTTCTCTCTCTCCTTTCTTTCTTTCTTTCTTTTTCTTTCTTTCTCTCTCTTTCTCTTTCTTTCTTTCTTTCTTTCTTTCTTTCTTTATTTCTCATCCTTATTTCTTTAAACATGAATATATATATATATATATATGTGTGTGTGTGTGTGAATATATATATATAGTTTAACATAAGTGCTAAGTGTTCAGAAGAGAATAGCCCTGGGCTTGAGTAATTCATAATCCAATTCTTAGGTTGGTACAAAAAAATAATTAAAATTTAAAAAAAAAAAAAATTGCAAAAACCGCAATTACTTTTGCACCAATCTAAGACACTGGTTATAGTGTGCTCAGAGACACATGACTGAGTTATCACAGAGCTGAGATTACAACTGAAGCCTCTTCATTCCCACAAGAGTAAACTTTTTGCTTCTTACTGAGGTTGAGAACTAATTTAGAAAGAAGCCTGTAATGCCAGAATTCTTGATACTTGTATCAAAGCAAGGTGACAAATAATAGTCATATTGAAATGAGCATTTCCAGACGAACAAGTTAAATTTTGTATCAGATGCTGAAGAATTCTGTTCTGCTATGAGCACCCAATCTATAAAGCTGGTTCGGTCTCTACCTAGAATATATTCCTTATAAAAACTTGGCTGGGCGCCATGGTTCATGCTTGTAATCCCAGCACTTTGGGAGGCCAAGGTGGCAGATCATCTGAGGTCAGGAGTTCGAGACTAGCTCAGTCAACATGGTGAAACCCTGTCTCTACTAAAGATACAAAAATTCATCAGGCATGGTCGTGTGCACCTGTAGTCTCAGCTACTTGGGATACTGAGGCAGGAGAATCGCTTGAGCCTGGGGGTGGAGGTTGTAGTGAGCCAAGATCATGCCACTGCACTCCAGCCTAGGCAACAGAGTAAGACTCTGTCTCAACAACAACAACAACAACAACAAAATCACAATAGTACATGTATACATGTGTACCATTTATTAACACTATACAAATTTATATTTATTTATCCATATATACAGATGTATATGCATGTATACATAAATGCCTATTATATAACATGCTAATTCTATCTTGTATATATGTGATTGTATATACTGTATATCTATGATTACATATACTATATATTGTACATAAGAGAGTGTTTGCAGACAGCAACTTTCAGAAATTTCTTGTGTAGAGTAGTTCTTATAATGACAGTAATAACATGAAATCACACACTGACCCAAATGCTTCTCCTCCAATTATAACACTTATTCTTTGAAATTGCCTATTTCTACTCTATTTCCTCCATTATTACATGAACTCTATTAGGGTAGGAATATGTCTGTCTTGATGACCATTTTATCATTATGGTACTTATAAATACATGGTAGATTCTCAATAAGTGTAAAATAATTAATGTTTTTACAGGATAAATGTTGTCAAGTGTCTTTTGTGATGCTCACCCTGACTTAAGTTATTCGAGACAATTCTTCCAGACAACTGTAAATTGTGAAGTCATTGTTTGGCTTTCTTTGTCTTGCTTGAGTACCCTTGGATTTACATTGCTCTTATCTATTAATTTTACTGTGACATCATCATTCAAGAAGCATAAACCAGGGATAGGCATGTTTTGAAGAGAACTTGCACTCATACACTAACTTGTGGAAAACAGGTTTTTGAAAGTCACAGAGGTATTTTAAAATAAGAATTAAAATTAGATCATACATTGATAAAAAGTTAAGTGGTATTTGCTGTTAGATGTTTCTTGGAAAACTTGTTCTGACTAGCCTGTAGAAAGGATGAAACTTTCTTGGGACTACTGTGTGACTGCATCCTCTCCTCACCAAGCCACCCAAATATTAAGTAATGGGTAGGCTCTGTAGGTGGAGACGGGCCATTTTCCAAATAGTTGTAGTTGTCTTTAAAAAATAGTAAGAGCCACAGGCTGATTAATCTATTTCAGCCATTAGACTATGATAAGAAAAGTATAAAATTCCGTCAAACTTTTCAATTATTATATACACTTTAGTCCAAAATATATGTCTTCATCATAAATATGCATGGGAACAGTATAGAATATTCCTACTAGTGTTTTGTTTATAGCTATTTGTCTGTGGGAGGTAGACTTATCTAAAGTGTTACCATTTTCCATTTGTTATCTGGATGTGAACAAAGAGAAAGATAATGTTTTTACACAATATCATGTTTTCTTGGTGTGGTCACCTTTAATAATAGAAACCAAAAGAAACATTTCCCAATGTATTCATCATAATTCTATCAGGAAGCAGATGTGCAGTCTTATTTTTCTTTTAAATCATGTATTTATTTATTGCATTATATCTTTCAGTTGTAGATATTTTCCTGTAGAGGGAAATTCCATCCTTCCTGGAATAATAATTCCCCAAGTTTTAGATGTATTTTTTTAAACTGGAGATTTGACATGAAAATACACCCTTCCTTCTTAAATATATTGGTCTTTTGATTGTATGTCTATACCGGTAAACCTTGAATGCTTATAATGCTTCCTGAAGATATTTCTGTGTATTTATAACAGTAAATCAAGATAATTTTATGGGCAAAGTCACATTCTTACTAATCTACCACAAATAGACCTCCAACATTAGTATCAGCTACACAGTAAATTATATCATTCAAAGGTGAAAATTTATAACACAACCACCTATCCTTCTAGCTTTCTAATTACTTTTCTTCATTCCCGTTGAAATGCTTTATGTTTCCATGAGAACATCTCCACCCTTGACTGTTCTGCATATTTCCAGATACTCTTGGCCTCACTTCTCTATTTAACCAGCCAAGACCTCCAGATGAGGCATTTCAAGCAAAATGTTTCAGCCTATTATAACATTTCTTCTCTTGACATTTCAGTGAGTTGATGTAGCTCCCTGCATGATGAAACATAATATTGTTTTGGCTTTTTATGATCTTCAGGGTCTCAGTTTACCTGTGTCTAATGAAATATCTGCTGTTTCTCCAGCCACATTTGCTAATGGATATTTCTCTAAGGCCAATCCATTTGTATTCATTTCAGGACATTGTTTCAGTTAAATTTTGTTTAATTTGGTAATTTACTTTCACATTCACTGTATGCCATCATTTATATAATACCTCTGATCCGTTGCTTTGGCTGTAATCCATTATCACCTTCCTACAAAACCTCAAACTCATGTTTTCTTATCCACTTTAATGTTCTTTCAGCCCTTCCAATATAAAATGTTCAAAATAAAACAGGGCTTTCATTTTTATTTTTTCCCCTCACCAACTCACTGAACCTCTTTTCTTTACTTTTATCAACACCATACAGCTAGTAATTTCAACTTTACACATCAGTCATCTCTAATGCAATACAGAGCAGGTCCTGTGAACCTAGTCCCACCTGGATTCCCATCCTGATTCTGTCACTAACAAGCTTGTAGCCTTGGGCAACTTGCTTTATCTCTCTGTGCCTTAGATTCAGCATCTGCAAATGAAGTGTTAAAAGTATTTAATAAATTACTGTGTGTATTGAGTTAATATGTGTTCATAACTTAGAATAATGTCTGGTCCTTAGTAATACTTCATAAATGTTAGCTACTATTATTATCACTTTCCCTTGCTCTTTATTTCCAATTACTTCAGCAAGTTTTCTTAAAACTTGCCTCCTTTCCATCGTCACTGCCAACACCGTGATTCAAACCTTCATGTTCTTTTGCCTGAACTATTTTATTAGTTTTCTAACTCATATTTCTGTTCTCATTTTATCATAAGCCCTAATCAAGTGAAGATATTGCATTTAAGAACCTTTATCATTGTTAGTAAGACTTTATTTGGTAAGATCAACATCGTGTAGAAAAATACATAATTTAAGCAAAACTAACAATGACATTAAGTATCACGTGCATATATAGCATGTTTTAATGTGTATATGTGTGTAGGTATATGAAATATAGTAGTAAATGAAGAACAATATCATTCCAAGAAAATCAGATTCTCATTGGTTTTAAACCTGCTTATGCCATTAACCGTCTTCTTGGCACTTTCCTCTATTAAAAAATCGATGAAGCACATTATATACTCAGGTACATATTTATATAATTTTGTTAGGAATAATATATGTCCTTTTAAGGCCTATGAACCCATCTGCATTTTCTCTTGCTTATCTTTTTAGTGTCTTTTCTGTATATTTCTGTAAAAGGCTGACCTTTGCAAATACTTTGTAGTGTTTGAGATGCATGATTGCTTTCTCTACTACACATTTTCTCCATAAATGGAGACTTACACCACATACTTGCTCCTATTTTATATAAGAATAATTGTAAGGAATAATTGATGTCCTTCTTAATTTAAAGGGAATGACCTGAATTGGGTTTAAAGAAATATATTGCAAACTTTTTAAAAAATGGTTTGCATATGTACTCAGATATTGAAACATCACAAGTGATGAAACTATTGTGGGTGAAGCATGATTTTCCCCTGATAAGGTAAACTGAAATAAAGTGACTGCTCTGTTTGGACACCTCTGGTGTCATTCACTGCCTACTGAAAGTGATGGCAGAATCCATTGTAAACACAATACCCTTGTCATGATTGGGTTGTAATCTAACTTTGCAGTTTAGTCCGTGCTTATCTTAGCCACATGAAATTATTACATCACATCTTTTCTCATGCCATATCTTTTGTGTCTATTGAAACATTATCTACTTACAAACTCTAGCTTAAATGATTTCTCTACTGTGAAATTTTCTTTGATTCTACTACATCTCCCATTCATCTCACTCAAGAAATTTTTTTTTACTATTCATCTTCTATATTTCTTGTATAGCACTTTCATTCTGCTTAAATTACAGCTCTTTGTATACATGTTTTATATCTCTAAGTGCCTATTGTTTCCTGGAATAAAAGACCATATTTTATTTACCAGCTACAAGTACAATGGAGTTGAGTTTTATACAGGTTCTAAGTTCTAAAGTCAATATTTAAAGTTAAAAATTCCTACTGTCAGCATTATCCAGAAAAATCCCAATGTAATATATAAAATGTATTATACAAAATTTGTGTGCCACAAAAGTGGCTGACATTCAGTCTTTCAATAAACTACAACACTGAAAGTTTTCCTCCTGTATTGTGTCAAGTCACTTTCTTCACTTCAGCACCAGATGAAGTAATTGGCTTGTCTTTAGAGGTTGTGTTGTATGAAAAAATCCATGCATCTTTAAGCATGAAAATCAAATGCAGCTTGCAGAGATGCTCAGACTATGAGAACTTAGAATGACTAAGGGAATCTAGTTTTCCTTTCCAAAAAAATATCTTTTAAAGAGTGGCAGTTCAAAAATGCTTTCTATCTGCTTTAATTTTAAGAAATTTGGTTATCAAGTTCGTAAGAGTTTCGATAAATAAATATATGTATAGATACATACAGATAGAGAGATAGGTTTCGGTTCAAACAAACAATAACAACTAGTTTAAATAACTAGTTTAAATCTGTGATTGGTGGTATCATTATACAATGATATTATGTAGTGACTCTGTTCAAGTTATTATTCACTGAAGGCTCCCAGGTAGCAACGTTATGAAAAGGACATACTTTTGCTCAGATAGACCTTTATTCAAATCCATGCTCTGATACTGACTGACTGTAAGACCTGAAGCACTCACTACACTTCTCTGAGCATCAACTTTATTGCAAACTAATTCGCATTTTTGAAGTCTTCCAAAAGAGTCTGAATAAGATGTGTAGAGTTTATTTCATAGCAAACATTCAAAAAAGATTGGTGATTATTACTGTTGTTATTGATGTTTCCATTCACAAAATAAACATTTTTAACTTATGAAACTTGAAACTTTTCCTGTTAGAATGGAAGTCTGTAACTGTACTCAGTTCAAGTTATATTTGAAAGATTGGCAAAAATTACTTTCCCTTACTGTTTCTGAAAAGCATTCAGATATGAAATGCTTGGTTATTTACTTGAATCAGGATTGAAACATTTGGCTGGTTGAAAGCAATTCTGGGAATGAGAATAAGGGAGCCACTTTAAATGATTGAAGCTGGATTTCTGAATTGGGTCTTTCAGAAATAAGGGGCTTCTTTGCCCATTTTCCATGAATTTACATTTTTCATAGTAAATTGTCTTGGATCAGATAAATTTTAAGTAACATCTTTCACTTTATTCATTACTTTAAAAAATTCATCTTTAAATTGCCCAATTATTTCCTACAGTCTTGTTATCCTTTCTGCTGGACTGATTCTTTTTTTCTTATTTTTTCCATCATGCTGATCATTTTTATAGCGTTTTTTTTTTTTTTTCAGATTCCATTTCTGATCTTTGAAGTATTATAAATCTTTCAAGACTTTGGAAACTAAGATTGTAGTTTACTGTTCACTCTGATGACAAGCACTGTATTCTTCGCTTTATAACAATTTTCTTACTGAATTCTCTTGATTTATTGTGTGGTGAGTGATATCTTCTTCTTTTTCAAGTGAAGAAACTGAGGCATACAGCGATTAAATAACTCGCCCCAATTTCCTCCTACTGAGCTGTGAAGATAGAATGTGGACCCAGGCAGTTGGATTTTAGGGTTTAAGCTCTTCACTGCTGCACAAGCATTAGCTCACTTTCATGGAGAGGCCACTTTCCACGTGCCTTTTTTTTTCTTTTCTTTGTATTCTGTTTTACTTTCTAATCTTACTGTATATTTTGGATTTATGTATACTTCTTTTATATTCCTACTTCACATCCTTGTCTTTCCTTCTCGTTAGCTCACCTCCTTGGATGTCCTCGGCCTCTAAACCTCTGCCTGATGACATTCAATCGCTGACTCAGTTCCTTTACTTCTGTCTTCCAAGGAGTCTGAACATTTTAAATGTTATTTTCCTTTCAGTCAGTTCCAAGATGATGTTTGCCTCTGCTAAGTGTATTTCCTCTCAGCTACTGGAACCTTCTGTTCTGCAGATTGCTCCTTGGTGCATTTGGAAAGACGTTGCCAAGTTTCTTTTTGTGCATATGCTTGTTTTCAGTTTCTGGAAATTTGTCAGAGCTTCCACTCTTTTTCCAAATTCTTCCTCAGGTTTTCCTCACCCTCCCAGTACACCTTTCCCATATTGTTCCTCCTTCCATTTACTGCTCCACTCCACTGCATCTTTAGAGTGTCCTTTTGTTCTGAATGCTTAAACCTACCTGAAATTTCTGGCTTTTTTCACTGTGGCATGAGTTGCATTTTAATCAACTATGACATGTCATTCTTAGAAAACAAAGGTCATTCTATGAAAACAAATGGCTACACATTCTGGAAACTTAAGCTAGTAACTTTTGTTATTAATTTTTACCTGATCTACTTCACCTGCTTCTTTCATTTTTCTTTCATAATAATTGCATTTTTTATGTTTCCCAACAAACTCATGATAAGGGTGTGGTTTTATGCAGTAATCACTGTTTTGTTAACTCTGTGTTTATTGATGCTGTGACTTTGTACATGAATTGCTCAGGACATACAATGCAGTGGAAGGATCACTTGCTGGGCAGTTGGAGGATGAGGTCTTTGTTGTTGTTAGCCCTTCTTTCTACTTGACTTAGGCTGCTCAGAAACCCCTCTGATTCTTGCTTTGTTACTTGTGAAACAGAGGATGAGCAATATCTAACTCCAAAGCTGAAATTAAAATGAGATTAAAAAAAAAAAAACACATGTTTTACAAATTGGGAACAGCTACAAAACAGGTACAGTTTATTATTACATTGACTCTCAAAGCACAGAGATGAGTGTTTGTCAGACAAGCAAATGCATAAAATGCAAACAAATGGACAGTCTGACTAGAGTGAGAATTTCATTTCTTCAGAGTTTTCTATTGTGCATCAGATGTTTCTTAAAATGCAGAAATCTTCACTTCGAGTTTTAATAAAAACATATTTGTATGCAACACTGTGGATATTTAAGTTGTGAGATAGTGGATGACATACCTGTTTTGCTAACTCAAATATCATAATCCAAAAATAATACCTGTGTGGGTAGTTCGGTTTCTTCCTATGATGGGTATTACAGAGTGATTCATAGAAAAAAATATAGATTGACCTCTATGTACATGCAACAGCATGTGTTATTATGGATAAATAAGTCCCACCTGAGAAATGTTTGCTTCCTTCTGTGAAGAGCCACCTCACTCCTACATGAATGATAGTTGTTTTCCTCTCTTCCTGCTTCTTGCAACTTTCCCTGCCTACTCAACCTGCAACTGTCCTCAGTTCCAGCCCTGTCTTCTTTGCCCCTCCAGAGGCCGTGGGTACCTGGGTTTTTCATACCCCGCAAAGTTACAGCAGGGGAGGGAGGAATAATTTTATGATTATAAAATATTTATGATTTATTTCCATATCTATCTATCTATATGTTATTTATATATTTTATATTTCCCCATTGCTAACTATATGAGTGGTTTATACACATTTTAATATTTTAAAATATTAACTTGCAAATCAACACAAAGAATCACTGTAAGCCACGTTAAAATGACCAATTATTCGATTTTATTTAGTTCCCTTCTGGAAATTACCGAATTAATTTACTATTTCAGGTGAAGGCTAGTGTAACAAGAAAACACAGAAGATAAAGCTAAAATTTTTAGTCCTTTTGAAAATTGAGTTTGTATTATTAATATAATTCCGATATTTCCTTATTTTATGTTGACTATTTTGTCTTCCAGAATCATAGTCACCCTCTGTATGGTCAAGTTGCCTGTATTTTATTTACATTGTCCAACTGATGTTATCCATTCCCCTCCTCCATACATGCAAGTAGTCATTGCTTGCATTTTTATACTTCACTTCCTAATTTTAGGGTTGATTTCTTTTCTCCTTCTTTGCAATTATTCTTCATAAACCTCTTCTCCTAGTACCAAATTTAATAATACTTTTTTCCTCTAGAATTTTGATATATTTTGCTGGTTTGTAGAGAGATACTTTGCCCGTCAACTTGTTGCTCATCCAAGTTGAGCTTCTTTAGTGCTTTAATCTTCCATCAGAAATCATCTTTCTTTGTATCTTAATCATTTTTCCATCATGTCTCTGAACTCCTTCCAGCTTCCCTGAACCTTTTAGATAACGAGATGGCTGGGTCTGAACACCAGGTGCAGTCCCACCAGTCCTGTTTAGGAGTGTCCCATTACCTCTTGTGCTGCTATGATGTTTTCTTGTTCCCCAAGGTTCTCATTAGAATGATGATGCGTGTTTCTACAGGCAGAGAGTCAGGCACACTGCATCGCCCCTATTTGCCTACAGCTGCCTTCTGGCTAATTCTTTTTCCATCGTGGAAATCTCAGTTTCAATTTCTCCCTCTCTTTCACTATGACTCTGTCTCTCTTGTTCTTTATAGTTTTTATTTTTACTCATTCTGCCTGACTCAGACCTTATTCATGTGTTTATTGACCTCTTTATTTTTTTTCTGTATCTTGATCAGATCCATTATCTTCCCAGTGCCATACTTTCATGCTGGTGTTGATAGTAATCTCTGTTATTCTGACTGCATGTTCATTCATCTCATAACCATATCAATTTTGTTCGCACTTCAATGGTAAAAAAAATACATATTTCCTTATTTTATATAATGCCTTACCTTTTTTTTTTTATCAGATCAATAAGTAGCTTGACGTTATCCTGTTAGGCTTGAAAATTCAATTTTATAAAAGTTGAATTGAGATACATATTATTTTCAATATTACTATTTTCAGTTCAATAAAATAACAGTTCAGTTTTTATCCACAAGTGATATAGTTTATGGAGAGATGTGATAGATATGATATCTCTGGAGTAGTTACTGTAGAACTTATGGCTTGTGTTTCTTGAACACTAGTTGGTCATTCTCTGTTCGTTCACTTCCTTCTTTCCTATCTTTCTTGCTTCCTTCCTCCAGTTATATAATGGTTACTGAAATCCTACCATCTGCAGGACAGTGTGAAGGAAAGAATGTGCACTGGTATTAGATGGCCTGCTGTCAAAGTGAATAGCTCTGCAGCTACATCAAATCATTTTCATTGTCACTGTGTTCTTACCCATAACTGAAGTGGAGTTTAGCAATATGATGATTAAGTGAGAATAAGACATCATTTTACTCACAAATTAGAAGCCTAGTTAGAGATAAAGCCATAATAAATTTTTGGATAATATTGAGAAGAACCTTGACCACTTGAAAAGTTTGTCTTTCTAGTTTACAAAACAACACATGGCTCCCCATTGCCTACCAAATCAATTGTATCAAAACACCTTCATAGTACACATGTGGTTTGTATATGACCAGAGGACAGAAGTGACAGAAGATAGAAAATAATGTAATGGTTCATGAATTAGGTAATAAAGATAGGTGAGGGCTAGAGTTAGAGGAAAATCTGAGTCTGGCACCTTAGATTTGGGAACTGACTTTAAAGTCAATGACTGTTAAAAAGGGGTAGATTCTGTCCTACCACCTGGAGTGTTTTCATGATTAATCCAGATTCCTTATCACCCCTCTTTGACTTGCTGCAATGAAATATTTGAAGATGATGGCCTGGAAACTGCAATTTAACACCGTCCTCTACCCTCACTGCCATTTGATTTATGTGTTTATACTTGTTACAAAATTTTAGCTGAAAGTGCAGCCAGTCATTGTCAAAATCAGAGAATATCAGGGTCTAAGATAAGTAGGAGAAAAAAAGCAGACGAAGGGGGTTAAGGAACTACAGGTGTTGGGTCCTGCCAGTAGCTGAGGTAATGGTAAAGAGAGTGATGTGGTTAACAAAGCAGGTAGACACTATAGACACAGTCGGTGAGAAGGGGAGAAATAAGTCACTATGAGGAATTTGTGGTAAGGGCCAGAAATTGAGTTTCTGATCTTAGTGGAACAGAAAAAATTCTGATGATACGAATCAGTGTGCTTTGGGGGACTGAAGTGAAAACGTGAGGACTATTGGGCGTTGTTGAGAGGAGCTACATCTCCACCCAGCGGAGCCTTTGTTGGCTTGTTTTGTTTTGCTTTGCTCTCCCCAAACAATGTTGATGTATGTATAGCATAAATTAATGCAGTTTATTTACTTACAAGCCTTGTAAAATACAAGTAACAAGAGAAATATAAGATCATATTGTGACATGGTGCAAAAAACTCAGACATCAGAGTATTTTAGTGAGCACATTTTAGACAGTATACATAAAGTGTAGGCAAGGGTCAAATTTTGAAGAAAAGGCACATAAAATGTACAATGGGGAGCTGTTTAAGCATACCAAATTGTCAACTTATAAAAGCATCTTTTCAGGAATTTAATCTCACTTGGAGAAACAAAAATATTTTGGTTAATATTTTGAATACAACCAGAATCTTTCATACAAGTTATTTTTATTACACTATGCTGATATTTTAACATTGATATCAAAACTGTTACCATATTTGTATTGCTAACATAATTTATTTATTAACTGCCACATTTTTAATATTGACTTTCTTTATCCATCTAAGCAAATAAGGATGAAATTTTGTTATTATAAAAATAAGAAATAGAATAAAACCCTAGGTCTATTTTTTAAATCAGACTAAAAAGGTAGTTTTGTGCCAGAAACAGTTAAACATTCTGTATTTCGAAGTGCCATTTATTCCCGAAGCATGTCAGCCTCTGCAGTGACCGTCTGTGTTTATCTTTATAAAGAGTAAAGTAAACCATTATGCAAACACACTTCCATTTGGGCACTGTAGTGCCAAGTGTTAATGGCATCATTATTCCAAACAAAGCATGTTTAGAACCATTACTTTTTGTGTTATTTTTCTTGTGGTGATTTCCATAAAGTGTCTGTAGGCTAAGATATTTGCTGATATAACTATTTTCTTCTTACTGTCTGTTATGCTAATGGTATTTTGTGGTGTTTTTGGTAAACCGGTTGATTTACTTCATAAAGAGCCTGTTAAAAAGATTACTTTGTAATCTGTGCCAGCTCTCTTTCTTTGCGTGTCCTCTATATTTGATGGATATAAATGGCTTATAGGTGATGACTTGGGTGGAAAATGTAAGCAACTCAAAAGGGGTTGAAATTTGCTCATAAAGTAGTAAAATTCTTAAAATTTTTCAATACCGAACTAAAATGTAGTTAAGACCATAGGTCTTAAACAGATATTATTTTTCTGAAATGTGATTTTTATAACTTTATACTCTGGAACATTCAATTATTCCTTTAAGTTGGAAGAATCAAACTCTAGAATTCTATGCAATACATTGAAGTTGGAGATTGCTTTATTATCTTAAGAATCACTTGTGGCCGGGTGCGGTGGCTCACGCCTTTAATACCAGCATTTTGGGAGGCTGAGGCGGTGGATCAAGAGGTCAGGAGATAGAGACCAACCTAGTCAATGTGGTGAAACCCTGTCTCTACTAAAAATACAAAAATTAGCCAGGTGTAGTGGTGCATGCCTGTAGTCCCAGCTACTCAGAAGGCTGAGGCCGGAGAATTGCTTGAACCCTGAAGGTGGAGGTTGCAGTGAGCTGAGATCTTGCCACTGCACCCTAGCCTGGGTGACAGAGCAAGACTTCATCTAAAAAAGTCACTTATATTATAGCATAATGCAAGATGAATTAAAATATTATTTTGTCTACATTTCTAAGCATACACACACACACACACACGTAACAAATAGGTGATAAAACTAACAATTATCAGAAGAAAAATAAAAATAACTGGATAAGCCAGTGCACATTTGGACTTAGAAGCACATCAGCTAAAATAAAAGGAATGGTATAAGTGTGACATAAGTCATATTGTTCATTCATATTTGCAAGAGCTCAGCATTTAATTGTCATTGACTGAGATACCACAATTTTATGAGATGTCGAGGGCTCATTACTTACTGCTCTATGATAAATGCAAACATTATCTCTGGTAATATTAGACATTTTATAATTTGTACTCTGTTGAAGAGCTAACCCCCATTAGAAATAAATATATAACTAAAATAAAACATGAATATAAGTAAGTATGACATCTCTAAAAGGTAAATAAATTATTGTTTATTGTATATTTTTTAAATAATAGGTTTGTTTTATAGTATCTAAATGTGTAAGTGAATCATTTGCAAAATGTCTTTAATTAACACCATCAGTTGGACCTGTTCCCTGATTTGTCTATTATTTAAGATTTGTGTCTTTGGCATGTTACACCCCTGTTGGAAGTACATTAAGTTTCAGTGTGACTCAATGTTATTAGGGGTTTAATATGTACCTATGGAAAACAAAATAACTAATGGACCCTCAGGGAGATTAAAAGTAAGATGATAGCCTCATAAGCACTAAATTCTAATGGATAAGTAACTAGTGTCCAATATATACGTTAGGGGTAACATACATTTTAAGTCAGATGGATTGGCAGGAATGTATAATGTGATAATAAAGCAAATGTCAAAAAAAAGAGTGATTGCAGAATCTAGGTGTTGGTGTACAGATGCTTTCTGTATACTTCAACTTTTCTGTATGTGTGAAAATTTTTATAATAAAATGTTTGAAAAATCTTTGCAATGAAAGATCATTACATTATTTTTAAAGCAATCAATTTGAAAAACTGTGGAGATGACAGTAATAACATGACACAATTCTTTATATGTAGAAAGACAAGTTGTGCTTTATCTTTAAATAAATACCTTTAAAAATAATGACATCTGAGCTTAGCTAAATTCTTTTCAGATTTTTGCATATTTTTGTAAAAAGGTTTTACTCTTTTCTCTTTAGATTATGTGTTCAAACCTAATTATCTTTTATGGTTGTCTATTATTTAGGGCCAACCTAAACTTATCACCTTGTGTTGTATTTTAGTCAATGCACTTATTCAGTTTTATGGTTCTCTCTGGCACATTTACAAAGTGCACTTTATACTGCACTTCTAGTTTCCTATAAACAAGGAAACAATCTGTTCTACTGTATTTCAAATCACTGCCATCCTGACCATTACTTCATTTGCAATAAAAGTCACAAACTGTGCAAGTGCATTTCATACATGTTCATTTCCAAGGTGTTAATAAGTAAATGTCTGGTCAGCATTGGTACAGAGAAGGTGATAACAGACCCCCCCAACATGGTAGGGTTTATATGAGGTTTGATGGGGTACCAAGAGTATGTTTCCCTGCCCATTTCCTTGAGGCTCCCTTCAATGGGAATGTCCATGTTTGTTCCATCTTTCTAAAAAATAAAATAAGGTTTCTATTGAAAGGTAAATGTTAGCAACCACTAACAGTTATTAATAACTGAGCATGATGAATGTATATTGTAGCCAGCCCTGAGAAAACTGGGCATGGTGAGAGTTTGGAACTTGGGAATTCTCTGTAGTGTCTGAACATCCCTTGGTTTAGCAGGCACAGGAAATATGATGACTTGGAGGTTAGGCAAGCAGAAGCGAGCAGTAAGGCACTCTTAGCAGTAAGGAGCAGCTAAGGGTTTCTGTGACAGTTGATTTTATGTGTCCACTTGACTGGGCCATGGGGTGCCTGGACATTTGGGCAAATTCTGGATTTGTCTGAGAGGGCATTTTTGGATAAGATCAACATATGAATTGGTAGACTGAGTAAAGCAGATTGTTGTGTCTCCTGTTGTGGGTCTCACCCAATCAGTTGAAGACCTAATGGAACAAAAAGCTTGACATTCCCACAAGTGGGAGGGAATTTCCTCTTGCCTGACTATCTTGAGGTGGGATATTTATTTTTCTGCCTTTGGACTTGAACTGAAATGTCTGCCCTTATTGGTCCTGGAACCTGAAGGTGTTCGGACTGGAACTGTAGTATTATCTCTCCTGTTTTTCAGGCCTTCACACTTGGACTGGAACTATAACATCTGCTGTATTGGTTCCCAGGCTTTTGAGCATACACTGTTGGTTCTCCTGAATCTTCACCTTGCCAACTGCAGATCTTGGGAGTCGTCAGCCTCAGTAATTATGTGAGTCAATCTCTTAAATAAACCTCAATAGATAGATGCATGTATTCTCCTATTTGTTCTGTTTCTCTGAATAATTCTAATACACTGTCCTTGGGCTGATGTGATTGGAGAGGAAGCACTCTACATGATGGTTTGTTAAGGCAAACTTTGGATAATCTATGTCCACACTACATACGATGTTATTTCTAGACATGATCACTCCAAGACCTTGGAATGCAAATAATGATTGGGTCTCTGCTGTATCAATGACTCTCAAAACAAATATAGTGTAAAGTAATTGTCATGCTTTGAGTTTTGTTAGTTATATACAGTTGACCCTTTAACAACATGAGTTTAAACTGGGTGGGTTCACTTATATTAGATTTTTTTTTTTTTTTCAAACAGATACAGTATTCTCAGGATGCAAAACCTGCTTATACTGAAGGCAGTCTTCTTATATATCAGGGTTCTGCAGGGAGGACTGTGGGAGAATGTTGCACACGTGGGCATATGGGAATGGCAGAGATCCTGGAACCAATCTTTGGTGTGTATCAAGGGATGACTATACATTATAATGTTGCCATTACATTAGTAATCACCTGCAAATAGTAATTTACCTCTCTTAGAATTAGCAGACATAGCTTTCTTGTGATTTCTTGATTTGAACATGTCACAGTGTCCCAGTTCCTTAGGCTGCTAGACTTGACTTTGACTTGCATCAGTGACTACTTTTGCTTCAGCTCCAGAGCTAAAGATGAACAATTATGGTAGTCCCTTCTATTATTTTATTTGTTGTATAGAATAACAAAATATACCATGTAAGCACCAAGTAATTTATCAGTTTCTAATCCTAATACATGCGTGTATTTGTTTTATAAAATAAATTATTTGAATATAAATTATTTCGATGAGATTAGACATTTTGCTTGTATGTAATCTTGGCAATGCTCTGTTGAGTTATTACTATACCAAAAATCAACATCTTATTCTGTTATTGTTGTGCTGTTTCATTGTTTGATAGGCATAATTCATAGCTCTCATTTTCCTTTTACTATAAGATTGTGATTAACATTTTAGGCACTTAGCCTGAGATCACTTTCATCCTAGCTAACTTGTCTTCTTCCACAAATTAGACATCGTGTCGTCCTCAAATTATAAACTATTAATTTTCAGGCAAGAAAAATGATGTCTTTTGACTACCATATAATTTAATTTGGTGATCAGAGATCAAATGTAATTGTAAATATTGATTCCTCTTTGCTTATGACTGATAATGATTCTTTTACGTGCATCTTTGACTTATTCTAACAATCAGTAATAGGTAATTCAGTCATTACTTATTTATACATTATAGTAAAATTTGTTTAACAGGTACTTGAAATAATCGAAACCAAAGATTAAAGAACCCTCACTCTGAACAAACAAATATTGTCCTACAAGTAAGTACAGGTATAAAATAAAACATAAAAACAAAACAAGGAAGACATAAATGTTTAATAAATCAAAGGGAGAAAAAATCATAAAGTGGTTATGAAATCAATGATTATGCAATTTAAACAATTTTGTTTCATATATTCAGCCATAGAAGCTATAAGATAATTAACTATTATATAATTAGAAAATAAAGAAAGCATCTCAAGGTATATAATACAATTGTAAGAGATATTCTTTGCAAAAAAGTTTTGTGGACTTTTTCATTATTTTTATCATAGTAAGGTCAAAAATCCTTTTTTTTTCCAGACAGTCTAAACTTTGGAATTTTTAAATAGGAATTTAAAATGTTCTTCTAATATAATAGTTTAAGTTTGTCTAGAACCTTCAGGTCAATGTGATGAACTAAACAGAAAATATTATCACAAAAAGCTGTGCCAGTACAAGATGCTTTGAGAATATAAAAGAAATAGTACTAAATACACTATAATATACTGAAAATTGCATACCTTGATCACAGACACACACACACACACACAGATGCATTCGCACATCAACTACGATGTTCTATTTTAACCAATATAGAAATATATATTGTCTAATCCCTAGTTCAAGTTAAGAACTATATTCTTTCTGGAACTGATTTTGAAAATAATGTGTTACTGTTTGTTAAGAGTATGACACTGTTTTTGTTTACTTTGTCTCAATTTGGGGTTAGGAAAAATTTCCAGAAATCTTCTATACATATATAAACTTGGAGATGTTTAGATGGTTTATTTTGAAGATTTCCAAAGTGAAGAATGAAAAAAGAAATGAGGACAGACTATACAAGCCCAAATTAAGGAATGAGAAAATGAACCATTTTCTTGAGTTGAGAACACTTTCTCTATTCAGTTTTACATAGGGTTTTTGCAGCAATTTTTTTTTACATAGTTTTATTAGATTTTCAGTCTCAGTAATATCAGATAACGTCTCTAATTATATATGTGCGGTGTGTGTGTTTGTGTGTGTGTGTGTGTGTGTGTAGATTTTTTTTATTATAGGTAACAGTACTATTTAAACATTTATATTGCTTAGTATTTGAGAAACTTTCAGGTGATATTAAGCTTTAAATGGGTTAAGCTTTTAACTGAGTTAAATTGTTTTAGAACTTTAGAAACATTGTTTTAAAATATTATTTTGTTTGTCTAACATTTACAATAAAAGGAATTAACAAGAAACACAAAATAACACCATTCACCATTCACTACAGAGGGAAGTCAACCTAAAGAAAGTCATCTTTGGATTCTTTCCAGTGAGGCTTAATCGTGGCAGCACAATAGGGACATTGTTATGCCAGGTCTTACCTACTTCATTACCTTATACCTAAACTCAGAGAACCAAAACATAGAAAAGCTGCAATGACTGTAATCTTCTGGATATAAATGTAGCAAAAGCTGGAAGATACTGAAGAGTAAAGGAGATAAAATGAACGTTAAGATGTAAGCAATAAATTGATTAGTATATTGCATACCCAAATTCTCCTTCAGGTTTCAGGTTTGATTTGGGAAGTGATTCGATTTACAGGGATATATATATATACACACACACACATATATATTTTTTTTTCTAGAAAAGTATTTAGAACAGAAATATCTTTTCAAGATTTTCAGTTCTTAGTACCATAACAGCTCAAATTTTTTTTCATCACACCTCTAGGCCAACAAACAAATACTAAGAATTCTGATTTTTATAGTTAAGGCCAAACAACTTAATAAGTATTTATGTCCTGACAACATAAATTAAAACAAAAAAATGTTTTACATGTTTTAAATTTAAATATCCTTAAATTACATGTGAATTACTTACTAATGGGGAGTGCATATGTGTTGGGCACTGTGCAGCTTCCCAAACCTTGGAATCGGATTGGACATTGCGATCCTTAGTACCTGTTCCACAAGGGCTTTTGAGGATACTTGCTTTACTGAGAACCCAACTTCACATACCTATGACCCCTCGAATGTAACCCCTTGGAATGTTGAAATTAAGAAACAGCTTGACTAGTAGTTAATACACTCTCTGATAAATAGTGAGTATTGTTGTGTTTATCTTGAAATTTTAAAATCTTACAGCATTCCTGGTGAGTTCACTGTATTACTCCAGAGTGCCTTGCATATAGTTTTGGAATCACAGTGTTAGACGATTAGATGCTAATGTTAATCGTAGCCCCTAAATCTTAATTGAGAAGTCCAAAAGCCTCTGACATGGTGGAAGTGAATGGAAGCACTGTATGGCGACTATAAAAGCTCAGTATCATCTTTAATCTCATTGTTTTCTGATTTTTCTCAGTCCAGTACGGCAAATATTTCCTAGGATTTACAGGATCACAGAGTCCGTGACTGAAAATTTGATGTTAGACAGTGATGGTAAATAGGACCACTATCATTGTTTAAGGCAAGTGTTACTTTTGTTTTTTGTTTGTTTTTTGAGACAGAGTCTTGCTCTGTCACCCAGGCTGGATTGCAGTGACACGATCTTGGCTCACTGCAACCTCTACCTCCTGGGTTAAAGCAATCCTGCCTCAACCTCTCAAGTAGCTGGGATTACAGGCACGTGACACCATACCTGGCTAACTTTTTGTATTTTTATTTATTTATTTATTTGGAGAAGCGGGGTTTCGACATGTTGTCCAGGCTGGTCTTGAACTCCTGACCTCAGATGATCTACCTGCCTTGGCCTCCCAAAGTGCTGAGATTACAGGCATGAGCCACCACGCCCAACCAAGTGTTACTTCTGTATTTTTAAGAAAATAATATTATCAGTGTTTAAGACATTTTAAATTTTGACATAGCATTTGAAGATTTGGTGTTATTTTGTTTCCTTTTAATCCCTTTTATTATGCAAATGGTTTTATTTTGTGTTTCTTGTTAATTCATTTTATTGTAAATGTTAGAAAAATAAAATATTTTTTATAAAGTTTCTAAAGTTCTAAAATAATTTAACCCAGTTAAAAGCTTAGCCTATTTAGCCGGGCGCGGTGGCTCAAGCCTGTAATCCCAGCACTTTGGGAGGCCGAGATGGGCAGATCACGAGGTCAGGAGATCGAGACCATCCTGGCTAACACGGTGAAACCCCATCTCTACTAAAAATACAAAAAAAACTAGCCGGGCGAGGTGGCGGGTGCCTGTAGTCCCAGCTACTCCGGAGGCTGAGGCAGGAGAATGGCGTAAACCCGGGAGGCGGAGCTTGCAGTGAGCTGAGATCCGGCCACCGCACTCCAGCCTGGGTGACAGAGCAAGACTCCGCCTCAAAAAAAAAAAAAAAAAAAAAAAAGCTTAGCCTATTTAAAAGTTTAATATCACCTGAAAGTTTCTCAAATACTAAGCAATATAAATGTTTAATGTAGCACTGCTAGCCACAACAACAAAAAAAATCTATACACACACACATACATGCACACACACATACACACTGCACATATATAATTAGAGACATTATCTGATATTACTGAGACTGATTTAACTAATTTTTTTAAAGTTTCTAACTATATTCAGAAGAGCTACTTGTTTTAACAGTTCCTGTGAGATGTACTGAGAGGAGAACTCTGTCTTCTCATGAGTCTACCCTAACTGCAAATAAACCCGAGGGTGCTCTGAGGAAGGAGATTTGAACTAATTTTTTATTTTATCTCATTTTCATGTTTCAGTAACCCAGTTAACTATATAAACACTGTTTCCTTTTAAAAACAAGTATCTTATAGAAATGTGTATTTTCTCTCAGCTAAGGACCTTAGTGGAAATCTTATCTGGATTATTAGAACTCAAATATGAGAGTCCTTGAACTAGATGTTAACCATTTCCTGCTTCAGTAAACTGTGAGTGCCATCAGTGTCCACACTGAAAGCTCAGAACAGAAAACTAAAACAAGTCATATTAAGATGAATAGTAAAAAATATAAATTGTTTTGTAAGTGAAAAGGGAAACAAGATATGATGACAGAGAATTCTTACAGATCTCAGGGAGGGTTAATTAATGATCATCATTAATAGTGATACTTAGCAGCTGTTTCTGACACTCTTGTGATTTTAAATTCAAATTTTTAATCTTCATGTTTATTTTTAATCTTCATTTCCTAGAACCTATGTTGCTGATCAAGTTTCCATACCTTTAAATAGATTGTCATCGTGATCTCTGACCATAGCAGAGATAATTTGATTAACTTTTGTTCATTGGTTGAAATTGTTTACACCTACTAGGCAGTGGGTGTTTGAGAGAATGAAACCCAAAGCTAGTGGTGAGTGGGCTGGTATGTTAGGGACAGGGTGTACTCTCCCAGTTGAAAGACTCCTGAAAATTGATAGGGAGATGAGGCAGGAAGTTGATCAAATGAATTCTGCTGCTAGGAAATAATAGGAAGGGTACTTCTCCTATGTTATATATCCAGAACTGAGTCTGGTTATTTCATATATAACTACAAGATCAGAAAACAATAAATTAGCAGATATATAGGTAAGTGAAACAATATCAGTGATACTAAAGCATTAGGATAAATAATATTTAAATAATAAGGTACTTGAAAAAATTGATTAAGATTTTCATGAAATTCTGTTATCTAAATATCAGAAAAAAATACTTATAGACACAAGATTTTGCTTCTAAATTGATCGAGGCATCGTATTTTTCATTATTGGTATTAAATTACTTTCTAGCCAGGTTGCTAACAGCACGTCTATAGATAGATATATTTACAGATAGTTAGAAACAGGGATCATTAGAAAGATGGACAGAGACCAGGAGCCGTGGCTCAAGCCTGTAATCCCAGCACTTTGGGAGGCCAAGGTGGGCAAATCACCTGAGGTCGGGTTTTGATACCAGCCTGACCAACAGGTGGGCAGATCACTTGAGGTCAGGCATTTGAGACCAGTCTGGCCAACATGACGAAAACCCATCTCTACTAAAAATACAAAATTATCTGGGCACGGTGGCTCACGCTTGTAATCCCAGCTACTCAGGAGGCTGAGACAGGAGCATCGCTTGAACACGGGAGACAGAGGTTGCGGTGAGCTGAGATCACGCCACTGCACTCCAGCCTGCGCAACAAGAGCAAAACTCCATCTCAAAAAAAAAAAAAAAAAAAGAAAGAAAGAAAAGAGAAGAAAAAGAAAAGAAAGAAAGATGGACAGAAAATTCCACTTCCGTGACTGGAACTGTAACCATCTAATGTTGACACTGTAGTATACGGAAAGATGAGCCCATTCTCTGGAGGAATGAACTATGTTTTTCTGGTTCACTTACTTCCTCCTAATTGCTGTACCAACATTCTTTCTTTTAGACTTTCTATTCCTGAACTCCCTTGAATTGTTCACATTAAATTTGCTACTCCTCTGAGTATCCCCACAAATCTGCAGCATTCTTTTGTAGCCTGCTTCCATTCACTGGGGTCTTCTGCTTTGTCATCATCCAAACATATCTGGAGATTTTACTGTACAATTTTCCAGAAAGATATATTTGTAAACAGAAGACTGGTGCTTGTATCTTATTTCTCCATTTCTTTTATCTGTGATACCTGCTATTAGGCTAGTTTTTATTTTCTTTTGAAAATATGACATTTCTTTTTACCAATACAATTGCATATCTTAAATGCAGAATTGTTAAGTAAAAGTTTTTTTTTTTTTTTTTTTTTAAGATGGAATCTCACTCTGTCACCCAGGCTGGAGTGCAGTGACCCAATCTCAGCTCACTGCAACCTCTGCCTCCCAGTTTCAAGTGATTCCCCTTCCTCAGCCTCCCGAGTAGCTGGGGTTACAGTCCCCGCCACCATGCCCAGCTAATTTTTGTATTTTTAGTAGAGACAGGGTTTCACCATGTTGGCCAGGCTGGTCTCGCACTCCTGACTTCAAGTGATCTGCCCACCTCAGCCTCCCAAAGTGGTGAGATTACACTCATGAGACACCACTCCTGGCTAAGGATTTTTAATAGTATATGTGAAATGTGATTGTATGTATTGTATGTATGTGTAAAAATATATATAGGTATACATATGTGTATATAACTCATTAAAGAACTGTAAGATGTCATACAAATATAAAGTTGATTGAATAAGAAAGATTGAATTATCTATTTATACCAATTGGTTTTTCTTTATATGTACAATTAGCCCTCTGTATCTGTGAGCTCCACACCTGTGGATTCAACCAACTACAGATCAAAAATATCTGGGAAAAAAATTATCTGAGCAAAGATAATTTTTTGAAAAACTTAAATTTGCTGCCGACTAAGTTCTATGCCAAATCCATGGGAATGAAATTACGTGTAGGCATTGTATTAGCTTTTATAAGTAATCTAGATATGATTTAAAGTTTATAGAAGAAAAAATGTATAGGGGAAGAGGTGAGTAGGTTATATGCAAATACAACATCATATATAGGAGACTTGAGCATCAGCAGATTTTAGTATCCAAGAAGGATCTTGGAACCAATCTCCCAAGAATCTTGCGGGACGACAGTGTATTTTTAATCTCAGAGTTTTGTATTTGAGAATAAGAAATCACTTCTTTTTGCAAATGCCTTATAATTTCCCTCCAATAAAGATCCTTTTTTCCACCAGATTTTTTTTTACTTTTTGTATCATTAAATATACTGTATCATCTTGCTTGGTGACAAGATGTGATTCCTGAGAATCTCCTGTTCCTTTAATGGGAGCTCTTACGTATGAGTTCTAGATTTAGTATTCCAAGATTCCAGCAAGGTAGCTTTTAGAATGGCATTTCTCCATTTATTATATAGTACTTAAATACCAAATAACTAAAAGTAACTAACAATGATAGCATAAAAATATGTCCAATTCTGCTTCTTATGTCATTATTTAGGTATAGTACTTTTGTCTATCCCCTCAAACCAATAAAACATTAAAAACTTTTTGATATATTGTTCAGACCATCACATCCATGTCACCTTACACTTTATATTTGGCTTCACTTTTTCATTCACGCATTTTTTTCTTTGGTTTTACATAATAAATTTAACACATCTTTTGCAACATGTATTATGCCAGACTGGGATCAAATAAGGGTTAAAAAAACACTGTCAACATAATTCCCATACTTGAACGGCATCATTCCAGAAAGAGTTTAAAAATTTGGAATTCGATTTTTGTGATGCTCTCATGTCTATTCATAATTCAGAGCCCTTGAAACATTCCTAATGAGGTTTCAAGTATTTTATTTTTCCTCTATGCTTTATAAACAAATAAAATTAAACCAAACTAAACACAAATAAAATCCAAACTAGAATTGTGTATATCATCCAGCTGCTCCAGGATTTCTCTCTAAAACTTATTTGTTCTCCTTAGTTAAATACAGTGGACACCAAAGCCAGATTAATTTATAATGCCAATTTCTCCTATCTTTGAAATGTTAATCATTGGGCTGGGATTAAAGTAGGAATCTATAATAAATCCTAATCCAATTCTATGACATATTATCATTTGCTTTACACTATTCACACATATCATACTAGAGGCAGGGGGAGCAGAAAAAATAAGAACAAACGCAGCTTTAATTTTGGGGTCTAGGCTGACTTAAATGTTGGATATTGCAAGCCAGTTCCCAAAGGAAAAAAAAAATGTGTATATGAGTATAAATTCTTAGAAACCTTGATAAATGTCCTTACAGAAATCCTGATGGTTGTGTGAATTGTGTTCATTTTTCTATTACATGAAGCATAAGGCAAAAAATGTATCTTTATTCTGAGAATCTTTCCCCTCTATCTCATGTAAAATATATTTTCTACCTCTGGGGAAGAGGATGAAGTTTGTGGGTATTTACATCTTGCTTTAGTTTCAAAGCTAGCTTTAAATTCAACTTTTATGTTATTTAATTTAATTAATTAAACTTAATACATGATACTCGATTCAATTATCAGAAAACTTTTATATTTGCTTGAAACAACTTGAGTAAATTCAATCTCATTTTTTAGTTGTAAATTTTATGAAATCAGAATACAAACCAATTTTTATTGCTAATAAAAATTCAGAATCCACTTAGAGAAATACTGAAAGTGTAAAATGCACACCTGAATCTGAAGACTTAGCATAACAATGGTTTTTGAGTAATAATTTTATATTGTATACATGTTAACATGGTTATATACTGGATTAAATATATAAGAATTGGTTTTATCTGCTACTTTTTACTTTCATATATAACTACAAGAAAATTTAAAATACTGTGTCTCGGGTCAGGCTCGATGGCTCATGCCTATAATCCCAGCGCTTTGGGAGGCCTAGGTGGGTGGATCACTTGAGGTTAGGCATTTGAGACCAGCCTGGTCAACGTGGCGAAACACCATCTCTACTAAAAATACAAAAATTCGCCAGGTGTGGTGGTGCATGCCTGTGGTCCCAGCTACTCGGGAGGCTGAGGCAAGAGAATCGCTTGAACCTGGGAGGAAGAAATTGCAGT
>NC_045441.1:87263794-87316085 GCF_002776525.5 Piliocolobus tephrosceles
AAAAAAAAAAAAAAAAAAAAAAAGAAAGAAAAAATTACATGCCTTATATTATATTTTTACTAGAGAGCACTATATATTATACAACTGGATTATATTGCTATATATCACAGTCACGTGCTGCATAACAACATTTCTGTCAACTGACAGACTACATATGGGATGGTGTTCCCATAAGATTATAGTATTTTATTTTTGTTGTATCTCTTCTATGTTTAGGTAAGTTTAAATACGTAAATACTTCCCATTGTGTAACAATTGCTTTTAATGTTCAGTACAGGGACATGCCGTACAGATTTGTTGCCTGGGAGCAATAGGCTATACCATATAGTCTAGGTGTGTAGTAGGCTATACCATCTAGGTTTGTTTAAGTTCCCTCTATGATGTTTGAACAATGATGAAATCACCTAATGACAAATTTATCAGAACATATTCTCATTGTTAAAGCATGACTGTATATTTTTATGCTATTCTTATCTTTAATAACTTTGAAATCACTGGAATTATAATGAAAGAATTAACATTTACTTTAGAGCTTATAGTTAGGCATTCTGCTAATCACTTTTCTCATATAACCTGATTTTATCTGCAGGTACCATGTCATGTCAGTTTCATACCAAATTATGTGTGGCATCATGATAGCTATGTGATAGGTACTCATTATCATTATTGTGAGTAACTTACTTTTAAGATTGTCTTATTAGAAATAATTATTGCATTATGAGTAAATATATGAAAGGCATATTTATTGAAAAGATAAGAAAAATGTTTAGTAAGTTGTCTGAGGTAGAATTGCTCTTGACATTACTTTTCCTAATTAAGGTGGCATTGTCTCAGCATTTGGGATTCCCAGAGAAAGTCTTTTCAACTCATGGACATGGCTCAAGAAAGACATATTCAGAAAAAAAAAATGTATAAGATGTGTTATATTTATTTTGAGAAACCATCACCCAGTCAAAGAGAGAAAAGGTTATTCCATTCACATCATGTGGTTAGTCTGGGAATCTTTCTAGTGTAAAAGCAAGAAGAGTCATAAAATTAAAGAAAACATGGATGGGGTTTTTCAGACACGCGCGCACACACACACACACACACACAAATGCCATCCTTCTTTGCTTTCTTCTAAAGAATCTCTTTCTGGACTCTCTGAAATAAAACAAATATCCAAAGCCTTTATTCTTCTTCCTAAAACTTGTCTATATTCTGTTCTTGAGATCCATGTCCAATGCAAATTGGGGAAAATACCATATTACCATGGAGAATGATTAAATAAAAACAGGACCACCATGAGCTAGATGCCTTATTTCCCTGATATAATCTGTGTCTTTTGTAAATAAATGATGACATCTTTAGAAAATTTTATTATTGAGTTTTAAATAAGATTATAATTTCATGTCTAGAGAAATAAATTTTGATTTTAAAACAATACAATTCATATGGAATTAACTTTGGCTGATACTGAAGGTGTAGATAAAGCTAAGTACTTTCTCGGTGTTTTACTAGATATTATTGGTTCAAAAATTTATTATATTGGTAAAGAGATGATATCTCAAACCTTGATTAAATAAGCAATTGAGTAATTTAGAAATTGGTAGAGAGACACCCAGAAAATTGTTCTTTTTAGCAATGTTGATATATATTATTAATTGCTTAGAAATTTTAATACATCAAAACTAAAATGCATTGCCACCTTCTGTATAGTTCACAGAAACTTGTTTTGTGTTTTTCTCTCTTACCTTCTATTTTGCTGGCTATTAGATTTAAATAGTACATTAATGCATTAAAGCTTTGGTTAAATGCATTTTTAACTCTTTTTCCTATTCTTTTTTTTTTTTAATGCAAAGTGCATTGCACACATCATAAATTAATACTGAGAAATCTAAATTTATGCCAATAAGGCCTTTCAGTGAAGGCTTTATAAACTGGGCCCTTGTTTATTCTGTGTGTGGCCACTTTGGTTATTAGTAGGGGTTACACTGACCGCCATTTCCCAGATTTATGAGACTTGGCAAAAACCTTGAGAAAACAGAGCCCAGCTCCTCTCAATAGAAAACATTATTAGATACTAAATAAACATTAATTTAGGTAAACTGGTACTATTCAGCCCAAAAGGAACATGTTCTTATTTAGATTTGCTCTGATGGGTGAAAGAATATGTGCCAGAAATGATTTATGGAGATAAAAAAGAAGGGAACTTAAGTAATTTAAATTTCAGTAACAGTTAAGACTATTCTTAGAAAGGCTTTGTGCTCATTCATGTAGGGCAGTGATCCTGTGCTAGGGAGGACATGCATCATGTCCTTCTCCCAGTGGAGAAAGATCAAGAGACCAATCTTCTTTTTTAATATTAGCACAGAATCCCCAAGAGTACAATGATTAATTTTCTCTGGATTCCAATAAAAACTGAGAAATAGTTTTTTTGTGCAGTTAGTTGACATATGGTTTTGAAATAAATTATTAAGTTTTTGACAATGTTAAAATTCCTGAAGAGGTTAAAGCATTTTAAAAGGAATAACTTGAACTTGTCCATCTTCAACAAGTTAATATCATGAAAAATAAGAGAGGGGGTTAATATGTGTACTATATTAAAAATGATAGTGCTGAAACTAGGTAGATATAGTGTGCTTAGAATTAGATGTCAAATTGGACAAATCCACCATAAAAACATTTTTGAAACATCTCTAAAATTTTTAATGTGACTGAATATTAAATAAAATGAAAACATAGTGATGGGTAAAGTGGAAACAATTAACTCATTAGTAATTTATAAACTAGATTATTGATATAATCTCATTGTTGTAAAATACATTTATGTATATGCACAGAAAATAGAAAAAATATAGACGATTTTAACAGTGATCATCTCTAACTGAGGTGCTGATAGGAAGATGGTGTTTTGATTTTCTTTTTGCATACTTACCTTCTTTTAATGGTAGAATGTAAAAAACTACTTTTATAATAATCACAGTCTATTATTAATAGAATAATTAAACAGCAGTAAAATATATATACATTCATTCATTCATTATTAGGCCAATCCCCAGGGAAACCAGAAGAAACTTATATTAAATAGATTTATCTCTTAATAATGACTCCTTAACAGAAGCACTTAATAATGTGTTCATGTCTTGCAGGTTGTAGACTATAGATTATAGGGAGTAAATATCATGTATATATACATAAAACTCTGCTGTAACATGTTGGACAGAAATTTGTGCTGATGTTTGAAGTGACTATGATCAATAATGTCTCAATTTTTCTTTTCAATGTAAGTGATCCTGTACATATCAGAACAGTAAGTCACCTTAAATCCCATCTTCGCTAGTCCCTTCATTTAAAGATGAGAAAACTGCAATTCACAAAAATAGAATAATTTAACAACATTTAATGGCGGGGCTTAAACCATACCTTAGCTTACATGATTTCTAATGCCATGCATTTTCACTCTGTCACAATCAAAGTTTTGCATATTTGAGGAAAAGAGAAAATACAGGAGTCTTATTTAATAAATCAATTATTATTTTTTATTGGGTAAAATAAAACTTTTTTATTGATGTTAAAAAACATTAAGTAAATTCTCTTATGAAGTTGATTTTTTAAATATTAGTAAATATGTTAATATATAAACATTTTGAAAATTATATGATACTTAATAGTAGTCTGCAGTAATATATTGTTAATATATTAACGTAACTAATAGTAGCCTGTGTAATAATTACAGCATACAACAAATTTATCTAATTTAATTTCACCTAATTTTTTTTGATCACTTTTTCTGTGGTTATAATAGTTTACAATGTTGCCCTCCACTCAGGGAGGTAAAAGGTATTTATTAGGTGTGTTTGTTGTGTCATGGGAATAGTTGTTTATTCTGCAACAGCACTGTGCATAACAGTATTTATCATTTGTCTAATTATTTGATAGAGAAATAGAATGCACATCTTAATATAGTCAGAAAAAAATACAATAGTATTTCATAAGTTTTAAGATGGTTATTTTTTTCTCACTTCAATATCTCTGAAATCAACAATGTCTTACAACCAATGCCATGTCATAGTTAAATTGACAAGATTGTTTTCTTAGTGACACCTAAAATAATGATGTATATTAAAATGGTATCTTAGGTTAGATTAAGTAAGTTATAATAAATAATATTTATTCACTTCTTTAAAGACATTTTCATTATAAGTTCAAAAGCATTTTTCTTAAAGAATAGCATTCATCTGTAGTCCCTTTGTGAAAAAGACAGAAATATTATTACAAGGATTTTAGGATGCTATAAATCTTAACTTTAAAGCATTTGCTGATATAAAATGATGTTTGCATTGTGAAAATAAAATAAAATATATATATATAAATGTATATATCTATTTGAATAACTTGATATTTTTGATCCATTGCATAACTCTTTAGTACTATTTAAATCTAATAATCAGTGCTCAGATCTTACCTTACTGACATATTAGTAACATTTAATCCAGTGGCTCTGTTGATCATTTATCTTCCTCTGATTTCTGATTCCTGTGAAAATTTCAAAGGAATACAGAGTCTCACATATTTCTCATTGTCCTTCTCCACAAGTAGCTTTTACTAGTCTCAGTTGCTGGTTCAGCCTCATCTCTCTGACCTTTTAATAATGGAGTGTGCCAGGGATCAGTCCTTGCACCCATTTTTTCCTCTATTTGAATTTTTTCCCTTGGCAATCTCACCTCTCATAAATGCCACCCATATACTGATGACTGCCAAAATTATACATCTATCTCTGACTACTACTTTCACCTTCTGACTTTAATTCAGCTGCCTTCTCAATGTTGCCAGGTGAACGTCCAATAGAAAGCTAGAATGTATACAAAACCAAATCTTGATCTTCCAGCAACCTCCAAAATGAGAGTTGAACAATGAGAACATAAGGACAGGGGGAGGGGAACATCACAGGGGAGGGATAGCATTAGGAGAAATACCTAATGTAGATGACGGGTTGATGGGTGCAGCAAACCACCATGGCACGTGTATACCTATGTAACCCACCTGCACATTCTGCACATGTATCCTAGAACTTAAATTATATATATATTTTTAAAAAAGGACAGGGAGGCACAAAATGGAACACAGGGATGAAAGGTATTCATGTTAATGTACATGTAATATAATTTTGATATTTGAGTTACGTACATGTTTTATATAATCAAAACGCAAAACAAAAAATAAGAAAAAAAAGCTTAAAGTAAACAAAAATTAGCCAGGCGTGGTGGTGCACACCTGTAATCCCAGCTGCTCTAGAGGCTGAGATGTGAGAATCTCTTGAACTGGGGAGGCAGAGGTTGCAGTGAGCAGAGATTGTGCCACTGCACTCCAGCCAGGGTGACAGAGTGAGACTGTATCAAAAAAAAAAAAAAGTAAAATTATTAATTAAAAAAGAATATCAGTTATTGCTCTTATAAAATTTAAAGAACCTTTTATTCCTAAAATTAATTAATTGCTTAATGAGTCAGAACAGCAGATTTCTGTTATGTTTCCTCTATATAATTGTTTGACTTCTTATCTGTCTACTAAACATTTATTATGCTTTTATTTTGAGCCCATTCAGCTTCTATGAGCTATCTGAAGTAGATTTAAGACAGTATACATTTTCTGTGCCTAAGCATGTTTACAAATTTTGTGGAGAGGTAAGAGGCTTGTAAAATTCAGGCCATATGCAAAAAACTTTGACTGTAAGTCGATGTAGTTGAGAAAAAATCTGCTGTAGTTACCCTGGTAGAAAGTGTGTGAGTGTGTTGACCTGGAACTTACCCAGAAATGCTTTTTGGATGAGATTGGATCAGGACAGTGGAACATCACACACAGGAAGAAGGAAAAGAATATAATTTAGATGGGATGTGTTCACTGACTATTTTGCCTGGAACAGGGAGTGCACATCGAGAAACAAGGAAAATAATTTGTGTAGTTAAAGAAGGGATTTAGATACCAACCTAGGGAGTTTATATTTCAAATTAGAGATGGCATTATGAAAGCAAACATTTGAGGAAAACAAGTATGGGAAACAAGTTATCCATTTCCAGGACTGAAGTCCATGGATCAAGTTCGGAATACCAATTGTAGCAACCCAGGCATTCAATCAGAGTAACTCGGTGCTACATTAGTGGCATGAAAATGGAGTAGAAAAATTAATCTTAGGTAAAAAAAGAACATGTACATTATTAAAGGTATCATTAATATTGATGACAACTTTAATAAAGAGCAGATATTCCCTTGCTATATCCCTGTAGTGTCTGTGTTTTGTGAGTATATATGAGATTTGTATATATGCACACACTCCTATGTATATACTATATATGTCTTATATATCATATCCTGTATGTACCTGATGTATAGACTATATATGTCATATCTATATCATATATATACCACATATATACACATCTTATATGACTTTTATACATATATATACCATATGTAATACATGGTACTTCTCTATTTCATAAAAGTAAATTGCAATATCTGAATCAGAGTTTCTCATATCTGACTCTGCTGTACATTAGATTTAATAGCATTGATCCCTAAAAAAAGTAAACTTGACTTAAGTCAAAAAGGTTAATCCCTTTTTAAAGAAAAAAGTCTATGTATGTTGTTAATCATTTAAAAATATTCATAGACACTTTGCTTTGCTAAAACTACGTATGTCATATTCCTGTTATATTGATGACATATCAACATACTAAATTTACATAAAAAAATCCCTGACCCTGAGTGGCTAATTGAATTTCCGAAAATAAGATGTCTTGTATGAGGCAAACCAGGACTACAGTCATATCTTTAGACCTTTAACTCAGAGCACTTTCCACTAAAGCATAGTGGATCCTTATTCATGTTCCCTTTGCATTCTTTATCAAAGAGTAACTGGAAAATCTGACACGTATATAAAACATCAGAATTTAATAGTTCAAGTTAAATGATAATAAAAATCTGTAAATAGTAAAAAATAAAAATGTATTTTCCCAGTTGATACACATATTTTTAGCAAGGCAAAGCATAATATGTCTTTCAATGCATAATGTTTTTACTTTTCTTTAATATTTTAAATAAAAACATATTGTAGACAATTGTATAATTTGTTTTAAGCTGAAATAATCTTGAAATACCATTTACATATTATAAAAAATGTTTTTTAAAATATGTTACTTTACCCTTTTGCACTACATTGATTGGTCAATAGATAGATGATCTAAGCTTGTTTTAAATAAATCAAATGCAGTATTTGGAAAATCAAAGTTCTGTGTATACTTAATGCTGATGCTTATCATAATCCCTGAAAGTTGGCAGTCTTTGTTGAATGATTAGGTAAAGTACCCAAGTCAACTTTTAAAAGGAGAATTCTTAATTTCATGAGGATAATGCAGTACAAGAGTTTAATGAAGCATTGTCTGAAAACTGATTTATTATAGTGACAAGGATAGAAAGATATCTTTTCCTCATTGTTTTATAATCAAGAATTCGTTATTCTTCATTGACATTCCAAAGGACGCACTCATGCACTATTACAATTGAACTCCACATTCTTTCTTACCCAAGATAGCAATAATCTCTACATCTCTACATTTTTCCTCTGAGTAGCTTGCATATTTTACCACTTAGACATTGCTCTCTCATCCTCTTTTTAATCTGGGTGTGCATTTATTTAGGAAAGGGTCCGTGCTGTGAATTTTCTAGAAATGTGGGAATCGTATAGATAGGATAAATGCTTAATGGACAATTCTTGAATATGTCTTTAAATTCTACTTAATTTTATGGTTTGTCTTCTGGATACAACTCAACAATTCACAGGAAGAGAGGAAGAAAAGTAGAAACATGATAGTAAATAATACCAGTAAACATATCATTTTCATACATACATATATATATATATATATATGATATATATATATATATATATCATACCTAGTTGAGGGAATGGAACTATCTTAATCTATAATAAGAAATAATTGTCTCGAAAAAAAAGAAATAGCTATCATAATAGCCGTTGTTATTCTGCAAGTACCATTTAGGTACAGATTTTAATGTACATTATTTCAAATGCAAAAACATAGCAAAGTTGTCATTACCTGCAAAATTTCAAAGAAAATCTTATCCTGGAAATGGTAAAACTGGAATTCATAATCAAGCCTGTCTGACTCCAAAGTTCAAATGCTTACCATTATCTCATGGCCCTTCTCTACACACAGGGGTTTTCTAGGATATTCTCAAGTGATGTTAGAAAAAAGTGTTGTTCTAAAAACTTGCAAAAAGATATCCAGAATTACAAAGAATGTCCCTGAATCGCTCAGATATTCCTCCCATTTTGGAGGGTATGAATCTTTATAACATCTATACCTCTTTCTAATTTAGTCCCTACATTCCCATATGTTCCTTGGACTCTTGGGGAGACACAAGGTTTTTGAGTTTTTCTGATATTACACATAAGGATGCTTTAAAGAGATTTGAAAAGCTTCTCCATCATATGTCAAAGAAGTGGGCTGGTGAAGGAAAGAGGAGATTGAGTTCTTCTTTCATTTATTTAATAAATAAATACTCATATCTTACTCCATACTAGGGACTGTGTTAAGCTTTGAGGATACAGTGGTAAATTTAATAGATGTCCTGCATTCATGTGGTACAAAAGAAGAAAAAGTACATGATTCGGTAGATGGAGATTATGTCTGGAAGGTACAAATGAAAATCTTGCAAGATTTAGGGAATGATCTACTAATGACTTGGAAATATATTTTAAACTGTGATTTTATTATGATATAACAACTCATGTTTTGAATACTCTAAAAAGTACAGAAGTTATAATTAAAACTAAATTTCTTGATATGCATAAACATTGTTGGTTATTATAATATCTAAATAAGCCTTCAAAAATAACTTTAAGTTGGCTTTCTGTCAAAACCATTTCTAAGCATTTATATCAGCTCCAAGACCTCCCTCATAGACTTTTTCTTCAAACATATTTAGTAATCTCTAGTAGAAAATTCTAAAAAAAATATTTTCATTCTCCCTTTTATTTTGTATAGTCTAACAATTTCCACATCCAATAAGCAATTAACTATGTTCTTTTTATTAGGATTTCAGTTTGGCAGTGCATAGGGGCTCAATGAATTAGAAGTTCAGAGGAAAACAATGTATTATTAATACTGCAATAGGGATCTTATCTAATTGTGCATTGAAAAAATGTACACTGTGGAATGAGAGTTGAGAACTTTAATGCCAAATTATACAAACACATTTGTAACTATGATAGGGGAATATGGGAGTTTCCAGACTTCCTTTTATGTTTCATATTTACTTACTATCTTTAGAAAATACTTGCTATCATAGTCCATGTAAAAATGGAAGACCATTAAGCTAACATTTGTTAGAGCTAGTTATGTGCCAGAGAAGATAGTAAGTGCTTTTCATGCATTATTTCATTTTATTCTCACAACAATCATATTTGATAAGAACTGATAATCCTATTTTGTAGATGCAGAAACTGGACTTAGAGAAATTAAGTGAATTCTCTCAGAGGATAAAGTTGATAAGTAACAAAATAGAAATTACAACCAAACCATCTTATAGCCAGAACCTGAAATTTTAACCAGTAGGCTGAGCGATCCCTGGAAAATTCAAGAATTTTATCTCAGTTGCTATAACACTTGGTAAAAACAAATAAGTTTAATTATTGAGGATTTTGAGAGACTATCTGAGTTGAACTCTGTATTTAAAAATTCAGAATGTTGTGCTAGTTTTAGAACATTGTGCTGGCTTTCAAGTCAACTTCTGAGATCATGTAGTAAAAGGTATTATATTTTCTCCAAGAGGGAAAGATGTAAAAAATAAAAATGGAGAAATATCCATCGGCAGCTGTACGCTCAACTCAGGAATCCCCTGCTTATCCTGACTGAGGTACTTTTTAACATTCATATAAGTCCAGTTGTTAAGATGTAGCTGAGGATATAAGGGTGAGACTAAACACAGCTCAGAAACTGATATTACTATGTTGATAGAGAACTAGATAAGGAGGGTGATAAGGGTGGAGGGGAAATTAGATAGCACAAATATTCAACATATGACTTCAACAGAACAGTCATGCAAAAAGAAGGAAGAATTAAACATATCTACATAGGAAGACCAGAGAGGTTTTTTATAAATACGTGACTGCCTGATAAAGAAGATGAAATTTCTGGCACTTTATTAGTCTCACTATCACAAGACAACACCCCAACTCATTCTATACGCATTGTGTATGCACTGGGTAACTGCAAGTTACTTTTTTAAACACAAATATATTAGTCCAGGAACTGCTCCCTTATACACATTAAGAGAAGGTAAAAGAGATGAATTCAGCTTTAATGATAGAAGCTCTTTCATAAGATCCATATTATGCTTCTATATTGCATGTCCTATACATCAAATAATGTTATTAAAATATAATAAATTCATGTGAAGGCATATATACAGATAGTATAAAACTTGTATTAATTATAAGATATTTCTACATTTTATTATGTTATTTGGAATTATGTAATACATTGACATTAATTTTTAATTTTATTAATTTATATTTGAGGACAGTAAAGTTCATGCTAGACAAACATTTCATCCTTATGCAAATATGTATTTCAATAACTATTTAATATGAAATAAATTTTTTGATGTGTTCTTTTAATAGTCCATCTTAGAACCACCAGGAATATTAAGATGTTCTAAGATGCATAGTAGCTCTTTGAATCTGTGGCAGAGACAACTTCAACTCTTGGTATGCTACAAATACAGTAATTTTGAAAACTGTTACAAATAATACTGGCATGTTTACATATGTGAAATGGTTTAAAATATTATTAAAAGTATTTTTTATGTTTAACCTACCAAAACCTAATTAAATCTCAATATGATATCCAATTTTGCCATGTTTTAACTTAGGAAACATTGATTCACTGTTTTATGCATTACCATAGTCAGTAACATAATTTTTGTTTTCCTGCTGTATATGAAAGTTTTGCTATGTTTGATATATAATCACAGGGTATTATAAATGAAATTTGACCAAAAATGTTTTATAAGCTGGTATGAATTTTGAAATATACTTGGTAAAAACATAACAATTTTAATGTAAGTAAAACTAGTTTCAAAAATTGATCATAAACACAATATAGCTGTTTTTAAACATGATTACTTTTTCATGTAAAAATTATTTTAATTAACTATTTAAAATAATTTCAGGCATATGTTCAAAAATGGTCAGCAACATATGTTCAAAAATATAAATTGGTGAGGTGCCTAAGTGACATAATTACGAAGAATAATTTTTTAAAGAAAGCTGAAAACAGATAACATTAATAAGAGTTCGTTAAAGATCTTTATACCTTTAAATCATACTATACGAGTTGTAAAACTAAAGACTAGGTGTGGGAATGGAAACTAGAACACTGAATTAAGTCTCATAGATGCATAAATTTTTTAAAAATTACAACCTGTTAAGATTCAATGCAAAGAATATATTGAATTGCAGACATACATAATCGTTATACTTTGAATATACTGTTGAATGTACTATATCTTTGTATTTCACAGGATCCACAAGATTTCTAAAATTTGCTTTCCCCTTTAGAAGGTAGTATCCTTTCTGGAGAAGGCACTCAGGGAAGAATGCTTCTTTTAATCTTTTTAATCCAAGTAAAAATCTTCAAGTCAAGTACTACACATATTCACCAATGTTTATTCTATTTTGATTTTAAAATTTTACATGAAGTTATTGTTGATCAGGTATTTATTTTCTCTTTCTTGATAAATTATGTGATTTAATTTAAATGAGTAGCATTAGAGGCGCTCCAGATACAATTATGTTATATCCTTCATAATCAGATTCAAACCATCACTTTCATTCTCCCCTTTTAAAGTATAGAAAAGAAATTTATTTGTTTGCTTGCTTATTTGTGTTTATGATCTCAAAAAATTAAAATTATTTTCTTCATTTGTTTTCATACTCTTGGATGTTATATAGTATTTTCCTGAAAACTCTGCTTTACAGGCCTTATAAACTGTAATTGTAGTTTCAGATAATCATGAGTTGTCTTTAAAACCATAATTTTCTCTTGTTCTTAAATCGAGTTTTAATAGAATATTAAGACAAATTCATTATAATGATTTTTAAATGGCTAACACTGATAGATCACTTACTGTGTACTGGGCAGGGTGTGGCGCTTTACATTATGGTTTCTGAGTCCTTACAACGAAGGAATCAAATACCCTTGTTATCCACAATCTCAGGTAAGAAAGATGAGACACAGTATGGTTAAGTAACTGGCCCATGGATAAACAGAAAGCAAGTGATAGACCTGGGCTTTTTGTCTGTGTGCTTAACCACAGTGCTACTATCCTTTTGACATGTCCCAGAAGAGTTATGGAAGATATAACCTGGGATATGTGGAAGTGTAGCTAAAAGAAGCTTTTACTTGTATGACAAGGCAGTCATATAAGGTACAAATAATGGAACTTACGATATCAATTTATTTATAAAACTTATATATTTGTTTTAAGTTGTTTTTAACTTTCTCAATAGCAGAGTTAAACCAACCATAGGAATATTTACTGAGCCAGGGATTTGAGAACTTTTGAATTTCTGGTAGAAGGTGGTAGATTATTTATGGCAAAATTCAGATTTCTCCTATGGATAAGATTTTCCAGACATCCAGCTCTTTTCTGGGCCAGGAGACCCCAACAATGTGCATGTACAAACTTATTCTACAATGTTTACCTTATAACGACACAATTAGAAATATAAGTGGGTTGGAACAATTGCATTTGAAGCATGTTAAAACAAGATGAAATGCATGAACATATGTCATCATCATTAGAGATATAAACAATGATCACTAAATAACTATTACTGCTAAGAGTGCTGGACAATTCTTTTATTTGTTGAAAGAAAAGTTGCCTTTTTTATTGCATAGTCATCATCAGGTGTTGAATTTAAAATGTTAATTATTAATAGTTGATGAGTTGGGTCAAATACCATGAAATTCAAATCGGATATGAAGACTTGGTTCCTAAATTCCACTTGTGATGCTGAGTTCTTTTTACATGCCTATTTGTGTGTTCCCAGATAGCATTATATTTATGAAGTGAATTATTTAAATTTTTTCTCCTATTTCCCTAGGGTGTTTATTTCCCTAAGGTGTTTCATTAAATAGTGAAGAAAGAAACAAATAGTGTTAGTGTGTTTAGCACATCTTTTGTAAAAAATAAAAAAGATAAAATAAGGCTATATAGGATTCATTTAACTCATTATAAGTGTTTTGATCTCAACAGTACATGTGTTCCTGAAGAATATATGTGAGTATGAAACTCAAGGTCATAGTTTTCCTGCTATGTGCAGTTTTTTTAGATTAAAAGTTTGCTATTAAATATGGGCATTACTGATAATTTGATGGCATTTATTTATCTGTTTATATAAAGGGGTTAGGATTTTTATGAAGAATACGTATAATTGTCCTACAGCATACATCTCAAAAATGTAATTTAATTACTTCATAATTATTTACTGGTTTCCAGTAGTTACAATCTTAAGATTCTAAACTAAGTATGTATAACCCCATGTTATAATTTAGTCTCAGTGTAGGAACTTATCGAAATGCTATTTCCTATACATAGTGGTTTGGTATAAGCAGGCTTACATAATTTTACATATTGGCAACTATAACCTCTGTATGTTGTTTTGATGATAAGATGAAATCCCCATCTCACAGTCTGATAAGACATGTATTAAATAATAAAAAAAAAAAATTTCAACTTTTCCTCCTTTGGCATAACCAATTTTTTCAGTAAATGTTTTTAATTGGAAAATTAAAATATACACATGAAGATTGTGGAAAACACGACTACCACACATGTCAATAAATGAAAAGAAATTCTGTTTTACACATTTGTCTGTCTTTCCTATCTAGATGTTGTGCTCTTCTCTTCGTGCATCTCTGTATTGTTCTTACCTTAAAATAAGTGCTGCTAAAACAAACGCCATGATAATATTTTAAAATATAATAAAGTAGGTGAGGCACAGTGGCTCACGCCTGTACTCCCAATACTTTGGGAGGTTGAAGCAGGATGATCACTTGAGGCCGGGAGTTCAAGAGCAGACCAACCTGGTCAAAATAGTGATACCCTATTTCTAAAAAAAAAAAAAAAAAAAAAAAAAACAGAAAAGAAAATTAGCTGGGCATGATGGCACATGCCTATAATCCCAGCTCCTCAGGAAGCCAAGGCGGATGGATCACTTGAGCCCAGGAAGTCCAGGCTACCATGAGCTGTGGTCATACCACTGCACTCTAGCTTCAGTGACAGAGTGAGATCCTATCTATCTCTTTAAAAAAAAAAAAAAAGGAAATAAACATATATTATAAAAATACCTGTATTGCTTTGAAAAACAAGTTTCCAAGTGCAGAATTATTTATGCTGCCACAGAGACCATGGAGCCACTAACTTGGTTTGTAAAGCAGAATATTCTGTACATTTTATTGTGAATAACCAATTTTTAAAAATTCGAATCCATTTATTCTTCACATAGGCAGAATATTTATAATATTAGATACATATTATAAATTCTGGGAAAATGTTAAATGGACATACAATTCAACAGCTAAATGAATAACTGAATGTGAATTTCAGAAAAGAATAAAGAAAAATTTTGGATATTTGCCAAAATATTGTTTAGTTTTCATAAAAATGACATTTCTAAAAAATAAAAGAGCTTGACTAAATCAGAAATAAGCATATCTTAATAATAAAAATATAGTTGGCCCAGTGCGGTGACTCATGCCTGTAATCCCAACACTTTGGGAGCCCGAGGCTGGTGGATAACGAGGTCAGGAGCTCGAGACCAGCCTGATCAACATGGTGAAACCTCATATCTGCTAAAAAATATAAAAAATTTAGCCAGTAACGGTGGCACGTGCCTGTAATCCCAGCTACTCGGGAGGCTGAGGCAGAAGAATCGCTTGAACTGGGGATGTGGATCTTGCAGTGAGCAGAGATCACTCCACTGCACTCCAGTCTGGTTGACAGAGTGAGACTCTGCCATAAAATATAAAATAAAATAAAATAAAATAAATAAAATAAAATAAAATAAATTCTTACTTCATTATTCCAAGAAAATATAATAATTTTGCCTTCATATTTTCAATAATTCCTACTCTGCTTTTTTCAAGTCTCTCCATTAAAAAAAGCAGAAATACCTAAGAGGCACATATCAGAATATTTGAGGTTGAAGCTTTTGAGTTTTAAAAAACAACCAATTTATATTTCGAGTGCGCACATTAAAATTTGACAAAATATTATATAATTCTCCAAAAGCATATTATAAGATTATCTTGATCATGAAAAGTTGCATGAGTTAAAATGCTCCCAAGAGTATAAGAATTTGAAAGGAAAATATTGAAATTTTGGACTGTCGATTAATCTGATTAGAAGAAAAGCCAACTCTGATGATGTTGTTAGTACTTTCTCTGACCCTTCAAATTGATAAATATCAACTGCTGCTTTGAACAGCAAATTGATGTGAGATTTAGGATGAGGCAAATAAATACCAATAAAGTAATTCACAATAGTATTTTATTAAATTTGTATAAACGTGTTAACAACTTCAACAGTTTAGACCTTGGAGGCACTTTATTTCTTTGGGACCTCTTTACAACTTAAACATTATTTTGCTGTTACTGTTATGGTTAGAAACAAAAGAAACCCACAATATTAAACCTAAGAGATTATACACATACATTAAAATATCACAATTTTATTATTTTCTGTTGAATTCGTTAGAGGTGAGATCTTACAGAATTTTATTTGGCTCTTAGTACATGGCTATAACGCATGCAAACCCAAGTAAAATGTTAACAGTGTTGCTTTGTTGAACAGGGATTATAAAACAATATACTCTCAGTGTATTTTAGAAATGCAAACATAGTGTTTAAACCACTAAAAAATAAAAATGTAGGTAGTTTAATTTATATTTACTGACAAATAGCTTAGCTCAGCTCTACAACTAATTTCTGATGATAATCATAATTTGTTTGGTGTGTGGAGAAATATCATTGGCCATCATAAAGAGTTTTGGAAGGAGATTAGCATTTAATCAAATATAAGACTCTTCGTGATCTCTGAGGAGTCAGATGGCCTTCCACACTCCTTTAGAATATATCAATTGATGGAGAATTCATGACATCTGAAGACAATGAAGTCCACTAATGGACAATTAGTCTTTCAACAAATACTTGCTATCTTACTAAAGTAGTAGGATATTTTATATGCCTATTAGAAAATACACAGAAGGAAACTTAGAAAGGATAGGATAAATTTAAGTGAAAGTTCTAGCATTCCAAGCTCTACTACTGTGGACCTTTTCACATACCACTTGAATCCTACTTTGATATTATTGCACTTGATCAATGGAATGTATAACAGCCCCCTATAACATAAAGCTTCTCTTTGTTTGCCTGTGTTACCTCTTTGGCTTTCAAGTGTTTTTCTATAATCCCTTTTTGTTGTGCTGTCCACAGCCATGCCACGAAGTAATGTTACCAATAATTGATCAGTCATGCACACCCTACAATAAAACCATCTAATCAAACAATAGCTCAAAACAGGAGCAGCAATTTGGCCAAAGTGAGTTAATACAGATATTGCTTTTAATATTGAGATAGGCGGCCGGGCGCGGTGGCTCAAGCCTGTAATCCCAGCACTTTGGGAGGCCGAGACGGGTGGATCATGAGGTCAGGAGATCGAGACCATCCTGGCTAACACGGTGAAAACCCGTCTCTACTAAAAAATACAAAAAACTAGCCGGGCGAGGTGGCGGGCGCCTGTAGTCCCAGCTACTCCGGAGGCTGAGGCAGGAGAATGGCATAAACCCGGGAGGTGGAGCTTGCAGTGAGCTGAGATCCGGCCACTGCACTCCAGCATGGGCGACAGAGCCAGACTCCGTCTCAAAAAAAAAAAAAAAAAAAATTGAGATAGGCATATTTCCTTGTGCTTTCTGAACTGGGTAAAAAACATTCTCAAGTGACTTTATATGTACCACTAAGTTATAAAGAACAAAGAGCTCTTTATAAAATTAAAAAATCAGGGGTTCTTTTCTTCCCTTCCCCAACCTACACACCTACACACACACACACACACACACACACACACACACACACTTGAGAAAGAGTCCTAAGTGTTCTAGATTTTCAGGCATGAAGACTTATATATTTTAATTACTATTCTGTGCATAGAAGCTATTTTTTCACACAAATAGTACCTGATCCTGGCTTAATGACTTTTGGAACAAATGCATATGAATAAATAAGACAAATCAATGAAGTTCACATATAAAATTTTGTATCTCTTGCTCCTGAAATAAATTTTTTGACAAGTTACCATCCATCTAATAAGTTCTGGACTCTTTGTGTTCCTTAGGGAAATGGCACAAGGTCTTCTTGAGTTTAGATTATGCATTTGGATCTCTGATTTAGTGGAACAGTGTGTAAAAGTCTCTCATAATCAGAACACTCCCTATTGGCTCCACATCTGAAGATCCCCAAGAGCGCTGTTTCTATCAGGGAGCATCTGGAATAGATTATATTCAGTTAATTGGCCCCAGATCAAGCTTGTTACAGACAGTAGCATGCAGTATAACCTATGCATTTCACTAAATCCACCCACTTTGGGTTAAATCACACCTACTTCTCTCCATAATTCATCCCAGATGCACAACACACACACATGTGCACATAACACACACACATACACACACACACACAGAGCAAAATATCAATAGAGTAGGGAGGAGGTTGCTGGCAATACGTTTAACCCGTAAATTATCTCAATTAAAAGATTAACTATTGAATTTATAGGATTGTTGGGAAGAAAAACAAAGATTCAGGACCAGCAGATTGTAGGTCTTGACTGTTTTATAGTAGAAAAATATATAAAGGCTTTTATTTTAAGTTCCAGAAGTATCACCATTTTTGCTTTATTTTGTTCCTCCAAGTACAGGTTCAGCACACATAGGCACTTCTCAGAATGTCTTAGTAGTAAGGAAAGCAGGGCTTTGATTTTTAACTTATTTAACAATATTAATTAGTTGGGTTACAAGGAACAGTGTTACTACTGTTCATTGAAAGCCAAAACATCAATCTTCTTAACTTACGACGTTAGAGGCACAGGGCATGTCTTAGCGATTAATGACCAGTTGGAGGAGTGGATATCTCAATGCATAGCCAAGGGCCATTAACCCCAACTAGTCATTAATTCCCAGGAAATGTCCTGCACTGAGGTCATTATTGCTAATAAAATGCACATATGGAAAATTCCCTCTTTTTTGCCTATGTATATAAACATACATTCACATTACATGCATTGTTACATGTCATAAAAAAGTATTTCACATGTCCAGAAGCTCAAAAAAAAAAAAAAACAACTAAATATAATGAGAAATTTAATATACTTAGTCTCTACATTCATTTATTCATTTTACCTTTCATTTTTTTTAGAGGGTGTGGGTAGGAGGGAGAATACATGTTTGTATGCCAAGGCTGTGAGTCTGCTGCAATCAGATAGCAGTGCTTTGCTAATAGTGTGAATACAAGAAATAATGGAAGGAACAGGGTAATGGGATTGGAGAAGCACTGATGAATGTGGGTGGAACAGCACACTTTATCAATACCAAAAGGCAGTACGGAGTGATCATATGCATTGTTTTGAGTCATAATATATTAGGTACCAGAGCATGCATGAGCCAAATTTAAGAATTAGTCCAAGATTCTCTTTGGTGTGCTTCTGTTCTATGCCACTGAATTATGCCACATTATCTTCCTTCTCATAGCCATATAACCAAGTCTATCATGCAGCCTGCCTCACTGTTCAGGAGTCCTTAACAAGGCTTCACTGTTTTCTAGAACTGTCTCTGTTTGCTTTCCCAGTCTCTTTTCTCTGTCCTCCATGAAAGTATACTTGTCTTGTTTAAGCCTATATGATACTCCTTTGAGTTATTTTGCATAGCGTGTCACAAATGTCTCCATTTTAAATTTATTTTATGGTATGTTATTGTTTATAATCAACTATTCCCTTCAGAAAAATAATCTTATTCATTTCCTCACCTTATAAATAGTGATTAGATATGATGCCAATGGCTGATAAGAATGTATATAAGTGAATATATGTTAGATATATTCAAATACCATCACAAGTTATATAAATATATATTTATTAACATATAAATATGTAAATATTTAAAACTTGTATTGAAATTTGTGTAAAAGCAGCAAGTTTTTAAGGAGAATCTATAAGTCAAAGAATACTGGTATTCTAACAAGTTAAAACTAATTTTTAAAATTAATAAGTTGTAAGAATGCATTGAGATTGAATGATTCAAAACTCATATATTCAAATCTAATCTGATACATTTTTTTCTGTAGATCAGTTAAAGTGACTGTTTTGTGGCAACAGCATTAATGTGTTCCTACTGGCCTTTCAATAATATAATTTTTAGGACTTTATTATATTTTTTAAAGGCTTTATTAGTGTTCTATATTAAAATTAGCATAATTGAAATATTTAAAACTAAAATTTTCATAAAGGGCTGCTGATGGTGTAGGTGTTTTTGGTCAGAGAGACATTCCTGTTGTCTCACATTTTATCTAATTAGGGGAAACGTCCAGGAAATGTCAATTAAATGTGAATAAAATATGCAACGATTGTTATATTTAATACAATATGATTGAAAGAGTATCTAAATCAACTTGATTGTCTTCATATGGAGTAACCTTCTAAAGGAAGAATTAAATGTTGACAGATTATATACGAAGAATAATTTAGTATTTCTTGTAGGTATCTTTGAATGTAATGAAAGTGATTGAAGAAACAACTTATTAAGCACTCACTTTTAACATTTCATGAAGAAATTCAGCATAAAATTAAAGTCTATCCTTAATTATTTATCATGTATAAACGTAATACACATCAAAATTTGATTTTATTTTACTTCCAAAGACTTGACTTAACTGCTGAGATTTAAGGTAACTGAAAACTTGGTATTCAAAATCTGGGAGACATTTTAATACACTGAAGAGCTGATCTCACTTAAGGAAAATTCATCCCTTATTAGGCCTTCTCTTAAAACTAAACCATATAGGCATAAAATATTTATTGTGAATGTTAACTAATTAGAACATTACTTAAAGTCTAATACTTTTCTATTATGATCAAAGCTATCACCATGCAATGTATCATCAAAGAAATTATGGGTTCTGTGGCCTATTTCCTAGTAAGATGGCAGTAAGTTAATTAACATAGAAGAGAAGTTGAAGACTCTAGCAGCAGCTGAAGATCACTAGTTTCTACCATAATGCAAAGCACCCGAAGACTTAGGTGTGAAGAAAGCAGACGCCAGCTAAAGTCCCGATCATGTGTTGATTTGATCCATCTCCTACTTGCCGTGTACCCCTGGAAGAACTATTTCACTCTGTACCTCAATTTTGTTTCATTGGTGAAGTGAGATAAATAATTACCCACCCTTAATGGCTGTTTTTAAATTAAATCATTTAATCTATGTAAAGCACTTTTCAAAAAGTATTGGGTACATATAAAGGCTCAATAAATATGATTTGTAATTTTTATTTCCAGGCTTAGTTTGGAATACGTGTTTTGATTTACTCTACATCTTACAGAAAACAACGAAATTAGCCTAGTTTATGGCAACCCAGTTAATAACCACCCCCTCCTTCTTATAAATGCTTGTATTTTAGAATTTGTTTTTCTATTCATTACTTCCCTGTGTGGAATAATACAGGTTTCAGGTAAGATTGCATTGTTCCAGGCCTAACACCTATACTGGGGCCCTTACCTAATTAAATTTAGTTTCTCACATTTAAGTGGAATTTTTAAATGTCTCTAAACTCAGAAACAAGAGAACTTGTCTCAAAATGACAGCTTTTGTCTCTTTTAGTTGGTGGACCTTTTTATTTGGGGATGATATGGGGCAAGTATGGACTTCTACCAGTGAAAGTGGTCTCATCTGATCAAATAATTCAAGTTTCGAAAAAAGTTGGTTCTTGAGATATTTGCTTAAACAAAACACAGAAACAACTTTAGTCAAGGAAAAAACGTTAAATATCAAAATAGTTTAAATTCTAGTGGTGCTTTTATTTCTACATCTGGAGAAATCCAGTCCTTAATTTTATTCCCCAGTTCCGATTCGTTTCTGTAAGAGTAAAACAAGAGCTATGGGGAAATTATTTTTAAAAATCTATATACATTCAATAAATTATAATTTAGTAAATTGAGGAAAACCTGCCAACTGCTATCTTAATAGTTTTTTTTTTTTTTTTTTTTTTTTTGATACTTTAAGTTCTGGGATACATGTGCACAACATGCAGGTTTCTTACATAGGTATACATGTGCCATGGTGGTTTGCTGCAACCATTAACCTGTCATCTACATTAGGTATTTCCCCTAATGCTCTCCCTCTCCCAGCCCCCCAGCTCCCAACAGGCCCTGGTGTGTGATGTTCCCTTCCCTGTGTCCATGTGTTCTCATTGTTCAACTCCCACTTCTCAGTGAGATGATGTGGTGTTTGGTTTTCTGTTCCTGTGTCAGTTTGCTGATATCTTAATAGTTTTTTTTTTTTTTAACTCTTTCTTAGATTAAATTAACACCGTTGGAAAGAGAACATTGTTTTAATCATGAATGCTAATAAAGATGGGAGACTTAAGGCCGGAAGCCAAGATTTTCACCTTTTTCCTGCTTTGATGATGCTAAGCATGGCCATGTTGTTTCTTCCAGTTATTGGCACTTCAAAACAAAATATTCCAAGACTCAAGCTAACCTACAAAGGTAAATATATACATATTTTCTAAATTGTTTATTAAGATTTTTAAATGTCTTTTTTGATTGCTATATTTTTTCTTTTTAGAAAAGCATATTGGCTTCTGTGAAATGTTTATTATGTTGGCATAAATTCATAAAATAGAATTATAGAACACGAAGCCCAATCACTCATTTTTATGAGGAAAAATATGTTAAAGCTATTCAAGTACCCTTTTCAGCCCAATATTTATAATAATCAGTTTGATCTGCAAGTGGTAAACTGTTTGGTGTTAAAACAAATCAATCCTTAAAATTAGAAAAATGTTAACTAATTTCACATAACTCTTGCTAGTTTATTCCTAGTTAGAGGGGATTTTTTAAAAAAACACAGTAAGGTATCTTCAAAAAGAATTTAAGACAGCAGGATAGCTTCAAGTTCTCAACTACATATGTATTTGGTAATAGAAAAAGACAATGTGAAAGGTTTAAAATACAAAAAAGATGAAACAACGTGGCTAAGAAATGAAATCTGCTAAGCTAGTTTTTAAATGTTTGATATAACAGCAAAGTTTATGTGAATTATGGTTGGTCATCTTTGTGTGTGTCTGTGTCCAGTTTCATGTCCAAATAGTTTTTACTTTGGTTTTCCTTTTTGATGTACTCTGGGGTTCATTAATACCTCAAGAAATAAAACGGATGTCGGGAGAATAAAACTTCTTTATTCTCAATGTGATAGGCAAAAATGATGCTGGCAATTTGATATCCTCTGATCTCTTTAAGATGACATTTTATAGACAAACAAAATATTAATAAAAGCATATTGGATGTTAAATCTAAGAGTAAGTTGAATTAGCACATTATATCCATTACAAATCTTATATGTTGGTATTTGTACAGAATATATGTCATGTATTAAAGAGTTAAACAATTTATATATTTTTGAGTTCTTATGTTTTTATATGTATCAAAGTCATTTGAATTGGACGTCTATTTTTTGGTAATCTAGGATGTTTTTATCTGGAAACATTGATCACATTATGAAATAGAGTTTATTGATGTCTTGATGTCTTATTTAATCAATAATTAAAACCTTTTTTTTTTTTTTTTTTTTTTTTTTGAGACGATGTCTCATTCTGTTGCCCAGGCTGGAAGGCAGGGCATGATCTCGGCTCACTGCAACCTCCGCCTTCCGGGTTCAAGCGACTCTCTCACCTCAGCCTCCCAAGTAGCTGGGATTACAGGTGCCCAACACCATGCTTGATTAATTTTTGTATTTTTAATAGAGATGGGGTTTCACCATGTTGGCCAGGCTGGTCTCGAACTCCTGACCTCAAGTGATCCGCCCACCTCGGCCTCTCACAGTGCTAGGATTACAGGCGTGAGCCATCTCGACCAGCCATAATCAATAACTAAAACCTGTATTTGATTGTCTTCCATTTCTTAATCATAGATATATTCAATTTTCTGTCATTCCCCTAAAATTATCTTAGTTTCAAGTGAACATTAACAGTTATGGTAAGATTTAGGCCATAAATAAAAAACAAAGTCAAGGCTTTTAACCATGCCAGTATAAATAGTACTGAATTATGCCTTCTTCCATAAACAACTATTCATCTAGATAAACTATATGAAGCAACTATTTTTAGACATTGAGCAATAGGCAGCAAAGTTGAAAGAAAGAAACTACCAGTGGTACATGCCTATAATCCTAGCTATTGAAGAGGCTGAAACGAGAAGATTGCTTGAGCCCAGGGGTTTGACTGCAGTGAGCTAGGATTGCATCACTGTATGCGAGACTCTGTCTCTAAAAAAGAAAAAAAGAAAAAAAAACACTTAATGGCGCAACTCGGAAAGGGTTTGGGGCAAACGGGGAATTTGTGCACTGAGCCGAGATATTGAGCTGAAATATTTATTGGAGGTCAAGGAGTGCCGAATGATATAGCAGTTCTGCCCACCCAGAATTTTAAAACTTTATCAAAACATGGGGCACTCAGTTGACATGCTGCAAGGGTCATTTTATTTTTTAATTTTTATTTTAAGTTCAAGGGTGCATGCCCAGGTTTGTTACATAGGCAAGTTGTGTCATGGAGATTTGTTGTGCAGATTGTTTCATCAAACAAGTATCAAACCTTGTACCCATTAGTTATTTTTCCCAATCCTCTCCCTCCTTCCTACCTCCATGCTCTGATAGTCCCCAGGGTATGTTATTCCCCTCTATGTGTCCACGTGTTGTCATTGGTTAGTTCACACTTATAAGTGAGAACATGTGGTATTTTTTATTTTTCCTCCATTAGTTGGCTAAGGATAATGGCCTCCAACTCTATCCATGTCCCTTTAAAGAACATGGTCTCATTCTTTTTTGATGGCTGCATAGTATTCCAGGGTATATACGTACAACATTTTCTTTATTTAGTTTATCATTGATGGGCATTTAGGTTGATTCCATGTCTTTGCTAATGTGAATAGTGCTGCAATGAACATACAAATGCATGTGTCTTTATAATAGAAAGATGTATATTTTGGGAGTATATACCCAGTAACGGGATTGCAGGTTCTAATGGTATTTCTGTCTTTAGATCTTCGAGAAGTTGCCACACTGTCTTCCACAATGGTTGAACTAATTTACACTCCCACCAACAGTGTATAAGCATTCAGTTTTCTCCACAACCTTGCCAGCATGTGTTATTTTTGTCTTTTTATATAATAGCCATTCTGACTGACTAGTGTGAGATGATATCTTGTTGTGGTTTTGATTTGTATTTCTATAATGATCAGTGGTGTTGAGTTTTTTTGTTTCCACATGATTGTTGCCCACATGTATGTGTCCTCTTGAAAAGTATCTGTTCATGTCCTTTGCCCACTTTTTAATGGTGTCGTTTATTTGAAACTATAAAAACCCTGAAAGACAACTTAAGCAATACCATTCAGCACATAGGCATAGGCAAAGAATTCATGATGAAGATGCCAAAAGCAATTGCAACAAAAGCAAAAATTGACAAATGGGATCTCATTAAACTAAAGAGTATCTGAACAGCAAAATAAACTATCAACAGTTGACAGTGAGTAAGCAGGATTGAGTCAACAGACAACCTACAGAATCAGAGAAAACTGTTACATACTATGCATCTGACAAAGATCTAAGATAAAGCATCTATGAGGAACTTAAACAAACTTACAAGGGTCACATTATAAGAGCTCAGCTATTCTATTCCTACTGTAAGGGATACTTTAGTCCTACCTTAAAAAATGTGACAATAAGTCTCAAAAGGATTGAACTGATCTTCCAGTAAACTCAATATCCGCCAGAAAAAAAAAATCTCAACAATTTTTAAAATAAGAAAACCCAAATCAACCATACTCTCAACAATTTAATATTCATAATGTCCAGATACAATAAAAAAAATTACTAGACCTACAAAGAAACAGGAAAATGTAATGATAACAAGGGAAACATGCAGTTAATGGAAGGTAAATTGAAGTGATGCAGATGTTCACATTAGCAAAGATTTAAAAATAGCTATTATGAATATGTTCAAGAATTTAAAAGAAAATGCTATCAAAAGAAATAAGCAAATATGGAGTCTCAACAGAGAAGTGAAATATATTAACAAAACTAAATGAAAACTCTAGTAATGAAAATTGTATCTGAAATTAAAAACTTACTGCATGAATTAAAGATTGGAGATAGAAGAACAACATTCAGTAAACCAGAAGATAGAGAAATAGGGATCATCCAATATAAAGAACCCTTGAGTTTTTTACCTGTCAATTTATAACATATTCCATTAAACCAAAACCATATCTAGAAAGTTCTTTTGTATTCCTTATCTTCTTTGTGTGACTATAATGGGATATCTTTAAATTCTTTGATGCTCTATTGTTTAAATAAATAAATACATATATATATATATATCTTTACATCTGTATTTATCTATAAATGTATATATCTTCATATCTATATTTATATCTATCTCTATATATAGTATCTACATGTATCTATATATATAGTATCTATCTCTCTATAAAGATACTATATATATAGAGAGAGAGAGATACTCTTGCTCTGTCTCCTATATACAGAGAGAGATAGACAGATAGATACTCTTGCTCTGTCTCCCATGCTGGAGTACAGTGGCAAGATCTTGGCTCACTGCAGCCTTGACCTCCTAAGCTCAAGTAATCCTCCCACCTCAGCCTCTGGACTACAAGCATGAGCCATCATGCATGGCTAATTTTTGTATTTTTTGTAGAGACAGAGTTTCACCATGTTGCCCAGGCTTGTCTACTGGGCTCAAGCAATCTGCCTGCTTCAGCCTCCCAAAATGCTGGGGTCATAGGAGTGAACCACCTTACCTGGCCAAAAGATAATCTTTAAAGCCACAGGTTTTATGTTTTATTATGGCAGTGCCCATTTCTAAAACCAAAATGTAATTTGGATAACTATTGCTGTATAACAAGCCATCATAAAACTCATTCCCTTAATAAAACAACAATTACTATATCCCTCAGTTTCTCTGGGTCAAGAATTTGGAAAGGCTTAGCTGGGTGGTTCTGGTTTGTACTCTTTAATGGAATTGTAATCAGACAACGGCTAGAGTTATAACAGTAAGGGTCTGGCTAGCATCTCTTCCTTGATGTATCCTCAGGTTCTTCCGAGGGGGTCTTTTCACTTGGGTAGTTTGGGCTTGCTCAGGGCCTCAAGTGCATACATTAAACAAACAAAGAGAAGTTTCATTGCCTTTTTATACCTAGCTTCAGAAGTTACATGGCATTGGTTCCAGAGTATTCTATTGGTTGAAACATGAGAAAGCTTCACTCAATTTTAAAAGGAGAGCACAAAGTCTGTACTTCTCAATCATAGTAGTGTCAAAGTCACATATGTAAGGAGCTGTGGCATAGGAGGTATCGTTGATACATATATATATGTATATATACACATATATACATATATAAATTCTTATATATATATCTGAAACAAATTGATAATAAAAACCAAGTTTATATAGGGTAAAGTACTTATTCAGACACTTCACAAACATATACATAGCCAATAAACACTTAAAAATGCTGGCCCTCATGAGTCATTGGGTAAATACAAATTAATATTACAATGAAATACTCTTATATATCTGTTGGAATAGCTAAAAACATGAAACACTGATTATATCAAATATTTGTGAATCTGTGGAACAATTTGAGCTTGCAAACATTGCTAATGTAAAAGTTAAGTTGGAAGTTGTTTTGGCAGTTTCTTATACTATTATACATGCACTTACCATTCATTTGAAGTTCTAGAACAGGCAAAACTAATCAATGGTTTAAAAATATGATAACAGTTGCCCTTGTTGTTGGGGGACAGAGAGGATTGACTGAGAGGGGCATGAGAGGAAATTTTCTGGGAATATAGATGTGTTTTCTGTCTTGATAGGGATGTTGAATGCCTAAGTGTACAGATTTGTCACAACTCATTAAATTGCACATGTAAAGTCTGTCCATTTGCCTATATATAATATTGCCTTAAAAAAAAGAATAGAAAACAAATATTAAAATCCAAGGAATAAAGAAAGGATATGGAAAGTTTGAACTAAAGGAATTGAAGACATAAAAAGGGAAACTCTGGTTTCTTTAATACAGTGAATATCGCAAAAGCACTGCATTGACAAACATGAGTAATGCAAACATCACGCTTGCAAATATATTTTAATAATTGATAATATTCACTAAAGAGTCATAATGAGCAAAACATTGGCATAAGGACTGTGTGTGAATTATCTCATTACCTCGCTGTGAGATGCGTATTATCATCCCTTTCCTATGTATGAGGATACCCAGGTACTGAGAGATTGAGCAATTTGCCAGGGTCACAAATTTAATTCATGGCTCAACTCCTGGGTCAACCCCAGGCTACTTAGAGCTAGGATTCTAGCCAAGTCTCTCTCACTGTAGACATAAGTATTTCCTTCCTGAGGCACTTACCTGTCATAGTGAATAAATTTACAGAAGCATCATGCTGATATTTGACTAAAACTGATTATGTGATTTTCAATTGTCAACATTAAATGAAGTTGAAGAAGATTACATGTACTCTTTAAGATCACTGGGTAGCCAAAAAGATTATTTGATTTTTGTGGGATTTTATGCCATTTGCTAAACTTATTTTTTAAAAGTTGATTGTGATAAATTGTCTTCGTAATCAAAATTTCATAGAAAAGTGAGTCTTAATATTAAATCAAATTGTCATCTGAAAATAACAGCTTGTATTAATGTATGTTTTTGGCCTTAGTGCCAACTCTATAAGGATTAAAAATCTTGTTTTATTTATCTTTCTCTAAATTTTCATTCCTCTCAGCACTTTATTCTTATATATAAGGATAATTGATATGTTTTTCTTGGAGTAAATGCAAAAAGCTCTACTCTTTTGATGCTTCTTATATTCAGTATTTGTTTCAACTTTATAATTTTTTCAGATGTTTTAGGTTGTCTACATGTCAAAGGCTGGTAATCAGAAGCACAGACTGAATGCAGGAGAGAAATCCTAGATATCTTCCAACACACCCTCAGCACACACCCGTACTTCCCTACCAGCTCCCCAGGGCTACTGTTAGTGAGTCATTTCTCAATTGTATGCTAATAATAGAGTAGTCACCTTTGTTAAGACAACTACTGATAATCCTTTGCTGCTCACAGCACACCATTTTAAGGAATGCTGAACCATTTTAATGAATGCAGAGTATTCATTTTGAATATCACAATTGTTCAGCACTGTGAAGTGTATATTTCCCATTCACTTCCAAAAATTTCAAGTTTTCCTATCCACCTCTATAAAATCAAGCACTTTAGAAGGAAAGTAGCTCAAATCCTGACATACCACCTTTTAAAAGCTGTCTTTTCCTGGATTTTAAAAAGCTGTGATGCAAAAATTACCATTAATTTTGTGTTCTGCTGGGGCAAACTGCTTACATACCACATTCCTGCTTCTGAGGTAAGAAACACAACATTTCCTTGACATTTTCATTTTTTCTCTCATGACAACTTATTGACTTGAGATCAGCTGGGACTATCCTTTGCTTTGACAGTATTGAGAGTCTGAAAGGTTATTCTTGGGCACTAATACACTGGTAGAACGTGAGGTTAAAAATAATCAGCCAAAAAAAAAAATACTAATTTTAGTTTTAAAAATAATTAATGTTTATAGACATAAAATTAGCTTTGTTTTCTTTGCTTTCCATAATTCATATCTTCTCAGTGTAAACCAAAGATGCAGGCAGTATCTATAGTAGTAGAGTTAGCTACTTGGATGAGCTGCAAGGTAATATTAAGGGATTTCTTTTCTTTCTTTCTTTCTTTTTTTTTTTTTTGAGATAGAATCTCACTCTTTCGCCAAGCTGGAGTGCAGTGGCCCGATCTCGGCTCACTGCAGCCTCTGCCTCCCGGGTTCAAGCGATTCTCCTGCCTCAGCCTCCTGAGTAGCTGGGACTACAGGCACATGCCACCAAGCCCAGTTAATTTTTGTATTTTTAGTAAAGATGAGGTTTTACCATGTTGGCCAGGATGGTCTCATTCTCTTGACCTCGTGATCTGCCCACCTTGGCCTCCCAAAGTACTGGGACTGCAGGTGTGAACCAACACGCCCGACCTATTGAGGGATTTCTTAAAGTATTTCTTAAACAACAAGGGAGTTGTAGCAACCATTTTATCCAAAGAATGCTCTTTAATAAAGGCTTAACTGAGAACCTCTGAATCCACAGGGGCTTGGTAGTTTGGTTCCATTGTTGTGCAAAGAAATTTCCCTTTCGTTCATGTTGTGAATTCTTGCATATTTATGACTACTAAACTTTTTTCTTGAATAATAAGTAAGGAATCACGGAGGTCAGAATGTTCTATATTTCCAGATTTTGTATTATATGATTATTACTATAAATATTGTCTTACAAATTGGGCTTCTCATAGTGACTTCTACAGTTTATGCCTCAATTGTAAAAATAATATTTGAGAGACGATCTTCTCAAATTGCACAATAATATAAGTATTTTCTATCTCACCATCATCACTATAGACTTTGAATGTGTTGGAGATATTTATACTAAGGAATCACTGGTGTCTGTAATGTTATTTGTTTGGAAAACTCCAGAAGATGAGATAGGTTTAAGTCTTCAGCAAGAAAAGTAACTCATTTGATATTTACCATATATTCATCCATTCTACAAATACGTAATATGGAATCACTATTTACTAGGCATTGTTTTAGATAAAAGTCACTGTCTCATTGGAGCTTATTTTTCACTTAGGGAGACAAACAGTGAACAAGCAACAAACAGGTGAATATCATTTCAGATAGTGCTAAGTGCTATCAAGACTATAAAGCCAGAGAATGACTGGGCCCAGGTACCCTATTCAGATTTTATCACGTATAAGTCTCACAACACCGTTTTTATACCCATTGTTTTCATACCTACTTTATAGATAAGATACGTGAGGCTTGAGTCTCTTGCCCGGAAGCAAAAAGCTATTAAATAGCCAAACCAAGCTGTGTGCTTACATTTATCTACTTCAACGTCCATGTTATTGTCAACTCACCATGCCCTTGAGGAAAACATTACATTTTCAAGAGGATAAATATTAAGATATAAAAAATAACAAGGTTTTACCATTATTTCTTTAGCATCAAGCTATTTTCAATAAATTCTGATAGTAGTAATTAATTATGTTGTGCACCTCCAACATTTATTAGATGTATATTCATTGACAAGAAAAACTTCAAAATTCCCTTTTGAATTTTTATCTGCCTATCTTATAACTAGGGATTACTGGATCTTCTAGAATTGTTCTTTGTTTTATCAGAATTTTCTAAAAAATGAATAAGTAAGGCTATATATTTTTCTGTAATTTACAAATTATTTAGCTGTGAAATTTAGCATGTGTGTCAAGTAGAGATGTCATTTAACTAATCTAATTTGTTTGATTTGTATTGATACATCTAATAATATGTATTTTATCTGGATTCAGTATGATATAGCAGTGAATTATTTACCAAGATAGAAAGTGACCAGCACTGTGGAGAAAAATGAATCAAGACAGGGAGCTCAGTAGTGGTGGGAGTGCAGTCATCAAATACTGTGGTCAGGAAAGCACTTCCTGAGAGAATATTTTCACAGATGCTTAAGCTAATCATGCAGATATCAGGAATATTTTTGCAGAAAGAACATCAAGTGCAAAGGCCCTGGAGTGAAAGTGTGTCTGGCATGTGTAAGGATCCTAAAGAAGATGGTATGGCTAAACAAATAGTGGGATGGAAGAAAGAAGAAAATTGACTAAATAGAGAGTTAACAGGAGGGAGGAGGGATCAGATCTTCTACTGCTGGCATTTAGTCTGAGTATTACGGGAATCCACTGAAGAATTCTGAGCACAGTCTGACATGATCTGACTCTCAGAATAATAGAATCATTGTAATTTGCATGTTGAGAATACACAGAAAGAAAGAGATCAAGAAATAGGGAGCCAAATTTGAGGCTATTGTAATAATTCATGTGAGAATTAATGGCCTGTGGCACAAAGTGATAGGAGTGGATACACATATATAGAGCCAACAAGATTTGCTGATGAGCTGAATATAAAGTGAGAGAGAAGTCAAAGATGATTCCATGGCTTTTGTGGTTTGGTTTTGTTTTGATGTGGTCTACAGGTGGAGGTACCATTAATTAAAGTGGGAAATCCTGTGGAAGAAGTAGTTTTGTGGAGAAGATCAAGCGGACATACTTTGTTTGAGAAGGCTATTAGACACCTAAGTGAGATGCCAAGAAGGCATTTGAGTACATTTATAACCCTGCAGTTCACGAAGATGTCAATTGGAGATACGAATTTGACCATTAACATATAGAAATTTTTAAATCTACAAGGCTGTGAAATAATTAAGGGATGAAGCAGAATTCAAAAGATTGGCTTCTGGTGTACTATCAAGTCAGGAGATGGGATAAAGGAAGAATTAACTGCAAAGTGAATTGAAGAGGAATGCCCAGGTATATAGGAGAAAAATTAGGAGTTATAATACAGAAGGCATTAAATGAAAAAAGTAAAAGGAAAGAGATAATCAGTGGTGTCAAAGTCAGCTAATACGTCTAGAGAGATGACAACTAAAAAGTAACATTAAATTTAACAGAGCTCACTGTTGACTTTGATAAAAGCGGTGTCTGAGTGTGCCAGCCAAAGCCCGATTAGGATGGATTCTTGAGAGCATGGGACTGGAGACAGTGACTATAGATAATTCTCTTAAGGAAATTTTTGATAATTGTGACATAGGCATTAGCTGGAGGAGCAAAGAGATCAAGAGACTTATTTTAATGCAAGAAATTACATATTTGTATTTTAATTGAAGTAATTAATCTAGAAGAAGAATAATTGATGATACAGGATACATTGCCGGATCATCTACATCTTACTGAAGAAAGTATTGATGAGATTATTTTCCCTAAAACAGGGTACATTTAGAACATGTATTAATAAAAGTGGCCTATTTTGCATAATAAAGTTCATTATCAGTTGCAACTATTGTCTAGAAAGGAAGCTAGGTTAAACATAAACAAATTTTCAAGGAGGAATGCTTAAGTATGATATAATGATACAGGCTGTAGGCACTATATATGTTTAGGAGATTAATATGTAAAGATTTGGAAACAAAAATACAGATAGATTAAATAATAACGCTAGGGTCACATAAGTAGATAATTTTTAAAAAACTGATGTTCAGATCTAAGTCCACTGTTTTTTAGTAAAACAGTGTTTGTATTATTAATATAACTTACCTGTATACTATCCCTTTATACGATAATAATTGAAATCCATTTAACATTGTATATGGAACATTGTTCTAAACACTACTGGTCTATGGAGCTTTACAGAGTGGTAGAGCGACACAATAATATAAGCTAATATATGATGCAGTATTGCCATGCAAACGTACAAGAAGCCTTCCTGGAATTAAGAAGATAAATAAAAATCACTAAGGGCTACAGTGATCATCTATGTACTCCTAGCAGGGTAAAAGAGAGCTCAGCCTTGAGGCACTTGGGTGATGTCTTTGTTTTTGCATAAATGTGGAAATAACTTTAAAAAGGGCATAGTTTGTCTAAAGACAATTTTTATTGCGATAAAATCCAGTCAACTATCTTTTGGTGGAAAACTCTTTTTGAATAGATCTTGTAAGCCACTGGTTTATTATTCTATAAACTATTGAGGAGCAAAAGTTTTTATGTGCAACTGCTCATTTCATAATTCAACTTCCCTAAATTTGGCTCTAATTTCTTGAGTCTTACTAAAGGAATTTTCACAGTGAGATTTTTTCATACATGTGTATAAATATAAATTCAATGGCAGTTTTAAAAATAATGTCATTAGGTCTTTTTTAAACAGAAGATTTGACAAACAATTCTCTGATTTCTTAAGAACTAGTAATATACAGTTTGCATTTTTGTAAGAATCCTTTAAACATACTGCTTTAATCCTACGAATTCAAAAGAGGCATAAATTAGAATGAAAGTCCTTTATACTTACAAAGATGGTCATAAAGCAGTTTATTTGACTAAAGCCACAGTGAGCCAGGCACAGTTTGGAAATTAAGATAAATACTTCAGTAATCCCGATGGAGTGGTGAAGTGGAAGAAGCAATAGAAGTGAACCTGTCTGTTGGAATATTCAGTGGAAATATAAGTAGAGACCTTTTGAAAAAGAATCTTGTTTATCTAAGTAATGCTAAACATTAAAATATAAAATATAGCTGTAATGGGTGATGGGGCTTAGAATCAGAAGATAAAGATAGGTTTGAGCTCTTTCTGTGACATGAACTGTCTATGCACCATTAGAATCGTAAATTGTCTTTCTGAGTCTAGGTTTTCTCATCTGGAAATTAAGTTCTTCTTGGGGATCAAATTAAATAATAAATGGGAAAGTTCCTCAGATGTTACAAACCACAAAATGAAGGTTGTGACAGATTTCAAAGACAGACCATACATGTTTATAATTAATTGAATATATAAAGAAAATTTAAGGTGTTTAAGAATATAATTGTAGTTTAGCATCTTGGGTAGAATTTTTGCTACCACAGTTAACAGCAAAGATATTTGAAATGAAAGTCTACAATGGATACTCATCTTGACACCGTTTTTTTTTTTCCCAAGTAAATGTGTGTTAAATTAATGTACTTCACTTCTTTGTTTGAAAAAAAGCTGAAGGGAAAAATCTTATATATCATTGGTTTAAACTAAACATTTCATTGATCACTTCTAGAAATTAAGGAATAAGCTAGCTAAGGATGTACAAATGTGACCAATTTAGAATTGTAAAAGAAAAAAAAAAAAAAACTTTGGCCACCTTGCATAAATTAACACACACCATGAGGTAAAGGTTTGAGAGAAATTCTAGTGTGAGGAAGAATGAAATAATTCAGCTCTTTAATGCAGGCAAGCTGAGAATAACAGGGGCACACTGTATTTATTTTAAAACTTTCTACTCCAGGTGTGGTTCAAACTGCAGTAGTGTCAGCAAAATCTGAAAGCTTGTTTGAAATGCAGAATCTCGGATATACTCTGTGACTTCTAAACAAAAATAACTGTATTTTAACAAGAATCCTTGAATGCATGTTACATCCTGAAAAGTAATGCTTAGGGATCTCCCCGATACCTGTGAAATATGGAGATTACAAAAGGAACCCCTTATGACTGCAAAACATTATCACAATTGGGTCTCTAAATAGCACTTCACTTCTCTAAATCATTAATAAGATGGTAATAAATCCTGATTTATATCGAAGATAGATAAACCAAGGCAAACAAAAATCACTAGTTTAAAATATTGTGAGTTAAAACTTTATTAGACTTATGTATAAGAGGTGGTGTTGAAATACAGAAATGATTTTGACATTATTCTTATCTTCTAGGGCTTCTAGTGTTTTTAAGGGACAAAATAACTACACAAAATAACTGCCAAAAGACCAGTGCCATAGTATAAATAAAACCAAAAGTTTAAAAGAATTTAGAAGAATTTGGATATGAAATTGAACTTTGAGCACTGGAGAAAGTTTAAAATTTATTCAATGAAGCATATGTTAGTATTGGAGTATTTTAATCATGAAATTGACCTAATTTAATGGTGATTGTGGGGAAAATGAAATAGGCAGCGTGATGTGGGAGATGCCGTTGGGAGAGTGGGTGTAGCAAAAGATAATTTATGAACCTTTTACAGTAATTTGGAGAAGTAGTAATATGATAGGCAATAAGAATAAATATTCAAGAAGGGAGAACAGAAAATTTGCTTGATAGACTCTATAAGGCTTTAAATTTAGCTGGATGTTTTGTGAGGTGGGGGTTAAATAGATTTTGAGTGATGGATTATATAAATGGGGGAAAGAAGAGCAAGGAAGAAAAACTAAAAGTGATTCAGAAATGTTGAGCCTCATGACTAGATAATTTCATTGAAGTCATTAAAATCAATGAGATCAGATGATTGGAGGAAAAACTGACAATACCTCGCAAGCAATGACAAATTCTAAACTGGAACACTTGGGAGAGATGATGGGGTTGTGGCTGTGTATTTTAAAGTCATCAGCAGAGAACTAACAATTTGTGGGAGAGAAACTATTTAAGGAAGATAATGCATAAATGGAAAGCATTTTTTCATTGCTTATACTCGCTGAATAGTACCTGAAATTCAGAACAATATTCCATGATGACATTTTTAAATTTCCCTCTTGAAGTATATGTGCAAGTTCTGATGCAAATTCTCTGCACTCCTTTACCAGGGTGATGCTCCTTGGGCAAGTGATTAAGAACTTTCATCTGGAGAAAAACTCGAGAAAAGTCTCACAGATGATTGGCATTTATTTGTTGTAGATGAAAAGCCAAACTGAAATTTTCTTGAATCTATGAAAATTGAATTTTAGATAAAATGTCACACTGAGTGGCCAGTATGATCAATGATCAATTATATATATATGTGTATGTATATATATATTCTGGCAAATTATTTTAAATTTCATAATAGCAAGAGAGAGGATGTGATTTGAACAGCTTCCAAGAAAAACAGAAGGCACATTCAAAGGCTTGGAAATACAAATGGTGATATGGTTTGACTGTGTTGCCACCCAAACCTCACCTTGAATTGTAGTTCCCATAATCCCCACATGTCCTGTGAGGGATCTGGTGGGAGGTAATTGAATCATGAGGGCAGTTTCCCCCATGCTATTCTCCTGATAGTGAGTGAGTTGTCAAGAGGTCTGATGGTTTTATAAACATCTGGCATTTCCCCTGCTTGCACTCATTTTTCATCCTGCTGCCCTGTGAAGAGGTGGGTTCCACCATGATTGTAAGTTTCCTGAGGCCTCCCCAGCCATACAGAACTGTGAGTTAATTAAACCAGTTTTTCTTTCTAAATTACCCAGTCTGGGGTATTTCTCCATAGCAGCTTGAGAACAGACTACTACAGATGGCATGAGACATCCCAACTATGACTCTCACAATTGAGAAGTTTCACATGTATCTTTTAACATTATTTTTGATATACATATACTTGACTTTAATTAATCGAATTAATTTTATAAAACAATACTGTTATAAAATAGTGTTATCTGTTTTATATTACACACATAACTTTTTGCTTTATTCCTTAATTTATAGGGATCTTACCTGGAGGAATTATTTGCTCTTGTCATATTTGTCTATTATTTAGAGTCAATAATAGATGTTGTATTCAGTTAAGACCTTCTGAGGTTTTTTACATTAAATGAATATACTTGATTGAAACAAGTACCAAATATGTGTGACATGGTGTTTCATTTTAAACATTCTTTGAAACTTGAAGAAGGAGAAATTCTGAATAACTTGAAGGAAGCTATGAAACAATTGTCAAAATAGTATCAATAGTATCAATCGTGCTCAGAATGATACTCTCAACTTTTTATCAGGAAGTTTATTCTATCGTGACATTGCTTTTCTTGAAATGTACCAGATATTTGTAACACTAACTTTTTTACAGGTCAGTAGAAAAAAAGATCACAGCAAAGCTTTTGAAAATGTAAAAGGACTCCTTCTTATTCAAAGTATGAATTTACTCCATAACTATAAATCATAAATGTCACAGTGATGGATTATATAAAGCATCCACTATTGAAAGCTGGCCAAATAAGAAGAAAATGTAATTTAAAAGTATGGATGTGACAGAAATACGACCGTGTATAATTGCCACACTCCTACTCCACAACCTGTCTTGGCAAGAACACAGGTCCCATGACATAATAAGTTTAATTTGTTTCTAATTTATGTTTCCCTATGTGATATCATCTGTTTTATTATTGATACAGATAATGTTCTAAGACCTAATGAACAGAATGATCTATAACATTCCATCACAGAAAAGCAAGAGAATTTGATTTGTTTGTGTTCTTTCTGATTTGGACTTGCATTTGCAAGGAGATAATGGTTAGCATGGACAGCATAATGATATCTAAGAGAGCATAATAATAACATAATCTACACCTGCAATTTTGAAGCAGTCTTTTGTAGCACTTTTAGATTTGACTAATATTTTTTCTTCATATGCTTTGAACGATTAGCTTTAAAGACTAAATGTACACAGTAGAGAATCATTGGTATTTTTGTGTTGGTAGAGGTGAATTATGAGGTATCTTGATAACCAGAATGTTTTCACATGATCTCAAGCCTCAGAAAACATATTGGAAGTCAGCTGATGCCAAGTTAAGATGAGCTAATTTTCCCAATATTAAATCTAAGGGAGAATCAGTGTCTTGCCTTGGACAAAAAGCTATAGTATTTCTGGAAGTTATGGGAAGAAGCTTTGAAGGCACTTCATAGAAATGATGCTCTGATAGTAACTTAGCATAAAAAGTCTGGAACTTTAGAGATCAGAGGAGAAATGCTGAATTTAGGGGGAAGGCAGAAGTAGAAAGGATGCTGAAAGGCTTAAAGAGAAACGTTTTTACTTAGACAGCTTTGTAGAGAACACACTGGAGATCTGACTACACTAAAGAAACCTAATAGCCCTATTGATAAAACTGCTATTTCCTGAAGGAAAAAGAAAAGTGGGTAGGGCAAGAATATGTGCTGAATATCCTGAGATGGCAGGGAAAGGTGATTGTATTTTGATCTGGATCTATTTTTAGTTGTAACATTTCTCTGCTGAGGAATTTTACTCTTTAGATTGGAATACATGGGAATTTAAGGTTCTCCAAAGCTGATTTTCTTTTTAGCCCCATGAATTTCTGTCTTTCATAAAATGTTCTTTAAGAGATGTGGGAAGCATTTTTTTCTTTTTTCTTTTTTTTTCTTTATCTATGTAGTCTTCTCGTGAGAGAAACTGACAACTCCACCCAGTTCGGGATCTCTGGCAATAAATGCAGGATTTCAAGGTTATAGGATCTTGTTCATTTAACACTCAAATACTGAGGAAGTCTGTGTTGCTTAATCCTAAATTTATTAGATTCAATATGACTCACCACTCCCTTCCTTTCTGGCGTGAAGAGGAAGAATATAGACCATTGGGTCAAATGTTTCCTCAGGCTGAATGAACAATTGTATTAAGGGACACTAAAAGGGAGACACAAAGAATTATTTTTAGAACAAAAGTATTTCAAATAAGAGCAGAGATTACCTAATCCTTAGCCTTCCCTTAAATAGGGGAGCATCTGGCCGTCAATTAGGAGATTCATTTTATTAGGCTTGCTAAAGGAAATATATACAAAAAGGTATTTCCATTTTACCATTAGAGGTACTTACTGGTCTACTACATTATATGGTTGTCCTTTGTCACAAGTATATTTTCATTTTTGTTGTAGATGAGCATTTTCTCTCCACTAGGCTGTGAGTTCCATGAGGACAGGAGTGTGTCAAACTTGTCATCAGTGTCTTTCCAGCATGTGCAGATACCTGGTGTTCTTAGACAAGTCAGTTATTGCCTGCAAAGGTCACATTTTAGGAGGGTAGTGACTCACTTTCTTGTGCTAGCAATGAGAAATTATTTTAGATATTATTAACTACATGTGGAAAACATATAATTTTCCCTGTGACTTCTGGTAAGATATCAAGAGGTGTTAATAAAGACACATGCAGAAACTCTTCAAAAAATACACACATACATACAAATGTGAAAATGTCATGTTGTTTACATGAAATTCCATCCTCAGACCCATTTCATTGTCCCATGATGGTTTACTGATAATGGGTCAAGAACATCTTCTCTGTGTCACCCACTCATCAAAATCCATAATATGCAATGATTTCTATATTTAGCCAAGTAGATAAATACAAAATCATGTCCTTGCTTCATTAATTTTAGAAATGATGAGATTGTAGATTTTTCCAAAAGTGTGTTGCTAGAGCAAAAGTGGGAATTTGAACATCTGTGAGATTAAGATTACAAACTGGGAACAAGGTAATAGGAGAATGCACTGCTAAAAGGAACAGTGAAAAAGAATTATGGTGGATTAGGTCAAAGGTTTAGGGAGATAGAACAAAGGAGTCATTTAGGAGGTAAGTGCTGCTGACATCCCGAGGAAGGGTGAGGCTGTTTAATCAAGCACAGAGCTGGCCTTCTCTCAATGGCACGTGTGAAGCAACACACTCACCCTTTTACCCAAGGGGAAAAATAAAAAAAACAAAGTTCCTGTCCAAAAAGCTTTAAAACTATGGACAATCTCAAAAATCACATGCCCAAAAATTTCCAGTTTAGAATTTTTTTAAAAAAGCTCCAAAGTATATTGCCAAATTATTAGTCTTCAACGTTGATGAGTTTGAACCCAGCAGAGCCAGCATCCATTTCTGATTTATGAAATCCACTGAGTGTCTTCGTTTTATGTGTTAAGATACAGACTCTAAAATTACTGATTTTTTTCAGTTTTGGTTAATAATCCTGTGGAAACAAAAATGTCTTTGTTTGGTTTGGCGGAAATGCAAGAAAGATAAGCTGGTTGGAAAAGAGGGAACCTGTTCCAATCCTTGTCCCAAAGTCTTTTCATAATGTGTGCGTCAGCCTAAGAAATTCTCATATGTAATGCCTAAATCTAATTATTTAATTTGGCTACAACAAATTGTTGAAGGATGTTTAATCGTTTTGCTGCTAGCATTGTCACAGGGCAATATTAAATCATTTGGAAATGATAATACCCCAGGTTAGTCACTATTTTTTCAGCTGTTTTTTCTTGTCAAGTTGGTTTGAAACTAAACCCCATAGAATTGGTTTTGATTAAAGAAAATAAAGCAAGTGGCTATATCAACTTTATATTTATTTTGCTCACTGTATAAGTAAAGACAGAAAATGACATAAACAGCTCTTAAACACCTTCTTCCTCTCATTGCCATAATTCAGGGACTCCCCACGTTTCAGAACCTCTGGATAGTCTTCCTGACCCCACCTTTCCCCGTTCTCACCCATCCTGAATAATTTAGCAAGACTTATCTTTGCAACATTCAGCTATAGTTGTTGCCACTTTTCTGAACAAAAAATTTTAGTAGCTTCCAATCACCTACATAATAACCAAAATCTTCAACCTGCCATCATAGGCTGTAATCATCTAGATGCTGCCTTTATGTCTAGTCTCAATTCTTTCCACCCCACATAGTCCCTATATTGCAGCAAAGCACATTTCCTCGGTTCTACAAATAATTATTAAGTACTGAATTTGTCTCAGACTGAGCTAGGTGCTGAGAATTCTAAGATAATTACACCATGGTCTTTGCCCTGAGAGAGGTCACACTCCAGAGTAGGAGATATATTAGAAGTGCAGTATGTATGTGCAACCTGGAGTAACATGTGCCCCTGTACAGCCTAGTGTTCATTCTGCCTGGAAAAAATTTTTCTTTATGTGTTTCCTCTCAAAATTCTATCTGTCTTTCAAGGCTGTGCTCAAATGTCACCTCCTTTTAGAAGGTGTATAAGTAATTATCTGAAAGGTTTAACATTTTATATATACTTTTATTAGAATTTATTTCACATATGTTGTGTTTTATATACATAACTGTTTCCACACTGATCTGTGAGCCCCTTGCAAACAAGGCTCACTAATCCCACAATCTTAACACCATACTCAACATTTAATACACACTAAATACTTCTAAATATATGTGGCTTTAATAGCATTTTAATATTATTCCATTATCATAAAAAATGCAGAGATGTTCTCATCTTACTAATTCTGATTTAATGGAAGATAAGATATATGATTTTAAAATATATCTTATTTGGCCCAAAGCAGAGTTTAATAATCATACTCAAAATAATATTTATTGATTTTTCCTGTCTACCAAGCATGGTTCTAAGAACTTTATATAAATTACCTCCTTTAATCATCATGAGAACTACGAGTTGGGAAATATTATGATTTCCTTTTTATACATTTTGTATAGACTTCTAAAAATACATCATCATCACTGTAATGACTGATAGATACGTAGCACTTACTATGTGCCAGACACTATTCATAATGCTGATCATGTATTAACTCGTTTATTCCTCACACCAACATGGCTTATTACATCGTTTCTGCTTTTGTCCTCACTTTATAGACGAGGAAACTGAGGCACAGAGAGGTTAAGTGACTCGTTCTAGATTACACGGCCAGTGAGTTGGGAGGCAGGATAATGCCCTGATGGCCTGGACCTAAAGTTCATGCTCTTACTCATTATGAGAAGTAATATTTCATTTTGTAATTAACAATGCAATGCATGGTTCAAAATAATTGAATATTATTCATAGGCACTTGAAACAATAAGGATTTCGATTATATAAACTACTTATTCTACTAGTTGGGTCAAAATAAACCCCTGGGAATGCTTTTACATACTTTTGATTTTGCTGATTTCAGTCTTTGTTAAATGAGGGAAATTACATGGAAGGCAACTGCCTGATTGAAATAAGGTTTGTGTGAAATGCATTTTCTCATTAAGGCTTTAGATTACATTTGTTTACCTTTTGTCTTGGTTCCATTCTTCTCTTCTCAATTCTACTTTACAATCAGTGTGACGTGTCTATTGGATATTATCCCTGCATTCGGAACTGCTATAAAATATTACACCATTCGGTCTCTAGTCTGAAAAATGATTAAAGTTATATTTAGCTTAATAGAAAAGTAATTAGTATCAATTTCAGACTTCTATCCAATGTACACAAAGCATGATCCATAAATGTTAGTGAGACATTTATGTTAGGTAAAGTCACGCTCATTTGAGATTTCAAATATCATGTCTTCTTCAGCATTCTGCCTTTTGCTCTGTAAAATCTAAGACAAAATCCAGCTTAGAAACTAAGGGAAATAACATTTAACCATTATAAAGTAGAAAAAAGAAGGAAGAAAAAGCTAAAAAATATGAAATAATAATAAAGCCCATTGTTGGTAGATGGAATATACAGCCATTGTATTTAAGGGACTCAAATATCATTTTTACAGAGGTTAAAACTGCCATGATACTTTTTAGAATTATCTTGGTGCCTATATCCTAGACATTATCTCTTTTTATCTTTCTCATCAATTAATGATAAGCTACTTTTAAATAATGAATTGGTTAAAAGTCAGATAGCACATAATGAGCTTTAATAAAGTGATGAATATTAGTACCTTATTAGCATTCATTATTCTAGGATTTAAAAATAAGATGATATTGTAAGTACCTGAGGCAAAATCTAGTGAAAGGATCTGGATAACTTATAGGAGTCTTGTACATATTACAATTATAAATAAAACAAAGAATTGGGAAGTGTCAAAAAAAAAATTAAGACTGCAGAATCCAATTCAATTATCAACTTTGCTGCTACGTAGTTTTGTAACTTTAGGGCATGTGACTTTACCTCAAAACGATTAAAGAGCTTGATTTGTATAATTATGCTTTTGCATTAATTTAATTTCAAGGCCCATTCTAGCATTACATTTTTGATATTACTGGATTACTGGTTCAGGGTCGTATCTCTTTCAGAGTACATTTTCTGGGGTGCAGTTTCTTTACATCTTCTTTCTGCACATACGAAATAGAAAAAGTTTAGTTCTTCAAACACAGGCATCAATCTAAATACTATCAAAAGTAGGATGGGCAAAAGACAAGCTGCAGATTGGAAAAAATATTTGCAAAATAATATATCTGATAAAAGACTGTAACCCAAAATATACAAAGAACTATTAAAACTCAATGATAAGAAAACAAACAACCTAATTTTTTAAAATGGACAAAAGGCCTTAACAGACATCTCACCAAGGAAGGCATACAGATGGCAAATAAGCATATGAAAATATGCTACATATCACATATCATCAACGAAATACACATTGAAACAATAAGATACTGCTACACACCTATTGGAAAAGCCAAAATCGATAACATTGATACCACCATATGCTAATGAAGATGGAGCAAAAGAAATTCTCATTCATTGCTAGTGGAAACGCAAAGTGGTACAGACATTTTGGAAGCCAATTTGGCAGTTTCTCACAAATCTAAACAGAAGACCCAACAATCATGCTCCTTAGTATAATATTTACTCAAAAAAGGTGAAAACTATGCGTATTAGTCCATTTTCACACTGCTGATAAAGACATACCCGAGACTGGGTAATTTATAAAGAAAATGAAGTATAATGGACTCACAGTTCCACGCGGCTGAGGGGCCTGGCAATCATGGCCGAGCGCAACAGGCCTGTCTTCAACAGCGGCAGGCAAGAGAAAGTATGAGCCAAGTGAAAAGGGTTTCCCCTTATAAAACCATCAGATCTCGTGAGACTTATTCACTGCCTCCAGAACAGTATGGGGAAACCACCCCCATGATTCAATTATCTCTGACCGGGTCCCTCCCACAACATGTGGGAATCATGGAAGCTACAACTCAAGATTAAGATTTGGGTGGGGACACAGCCAAACCATATCAGTATGTCCACACTAAAACCTAAACACATGTGTTTATGGAAGCTTTATTCATACTTGACAAAACTTGGAAACAACGAAGATGTCCTTCAGTAGGTAAAAATTTAAATAAACTGTGGTACATCCAGGAAATAAAATATTAGCACTAATAAAGGATGAGCTATCAAGCCATGAAAACATGGAGCTAACTTAAATGCATATTACTAAGTGAAAGAAGCCAATCTGCAAAGGCAACATATTGTTTGGTTTAAACTATGTGACATCCTGTAGCAAGCTGAACTTTGGAGACAGAAAAAATTAGTTATTGCCAGGGAGAGGGGTGGGGGAGAAGGATGAACAGGTGGAGCACAGACAATTTTTAAGGCAGAGAAGGTACTCTATATGATACTGCAGTGGTTGAAACTTGTCATTATTCCTTTGTCGAAATATATAAAATATACAACACCAAAATTAAACCCTAAAGTAAACTATGAAGTTTGAATGATTAATATGTGCCATTGTAGGTTTATTGATTGTAATATGTGCCATTGTAGGTTATTGATGGGAGAAGCTATGAATGTGTGGGATAAGAGGTATATGGGAAATTTCTGTATCTCCCTCTCAGTTTTGCTATGAACCTAAAACCGCTCCAAAAAAAGTGTATTTTTTTAAAAGTAGGAAAAAAATGCTAAGAGATTTATGACACACTTGATTTGATGTTTACTTTGTACACATTAATTAATTTTATAGGTTTGCAAATATTGATATAGATAGATGCTTTAAATGATAAGAATATGAATATAGGGTTGTAAAATATTTTGTATTTAACTTTTTATGTATTTACGTGTTTTATATTCATTTTAATACTGTGTATTTTTCACACATAAATATTGTGTTAAAGTACAAATATATTACATCTATTTCTAAATAATTATGATGAAAACCGTAATTACATATAGCTATATTGGCCCTTTTATGCTGTATGTATTCATTTACAAAGTGGGACAATATGTATATTTAGGCAAGTAAATATTTTGCTTATTACTAATTCTTTCTTTCTTTCTTTCTTTCTTTCTTTCTTTCTTTCTTTCTTTCTTTCTTTCTTTTCTTTCTTTCTGTCTCTCTCCTTCCTTCCTCTTTCTTTCTTTCTTTCTTTCTTTCTTTCTTTCTTTCTTTCTTTCTTTCTTTCTTTCTTTCTTTCTTTCTTTCTTTCTTTCTCTTATTTTTCTCTTTTACTTTTCTTTTTCTTTCTCTCTTTCCTTTCTTTCTCTCTTTTCTCCTTCCTTCCTTCTTTCCTTCCCTTCCTTCCTTCTTTCCTTCCCTTCTTTTTTTCTTTCTTCTTTCTTCTTTTTTTTTTTTTTTTTTTTTTTTGCTTTCCATAGACTTGCTGCTTTCAAATAGCTGTATTCCCTTTTTGGGTTCATCAGAAGGACTGGATTTTCAAACTCTTCTGTTAGATGAGGAAAGAGGCAGGCTACTCTTGGGAGCCAAAGACCACATCTTTCTACTCAGTCTGGTTGACTTAAACAAAAATTTTAAGAAGGTCAGTATATTTATGTATGCATTTGGTTAAGTTCATTTACTTTCATCTTTCTTCTTCTCCCGTTTTGTTTTGCTTTGTTTTAAGGGACGCAATGTCAAATGCAGTGCATCATGTACATGTCAAAAAGTAGCATACTTGAAGAATATATTGCCTCTGATACACATTCTGGATTTTTATGGATTTAAGTACATATGCATGTTCTTTATTAAGAGTGAGTTAATATAATAAAAGCCTTGAAAATATAAATGAAAACATCAAAAATTAGTTAATGTACATTAGGCTGTATAATAGAAATGCAAAGTTTGAGATTGAAGAAATGACAAATGAGTTATACATCAAGAATGAATATATCCATAACAATAGTTGTACAATTAAATTTGATTAACTTTCAGTTCACAAATAAGCATACTTTCAAATGATAATGTGGCTATAATAACAAACACCATACTGCTTTTTCCACACTCTCATTTCACATCTGAATAGGTTTCTCTTACAAGTCAATCACTCTCAGCAAGTATAGATAAATAATCTCCCAACTATGAGTTCATTAAGACAATCTTATCATGACAAAGAAACATACACTAGTAATTTAAAAATCAAAAGGCAATTACTACCATGTCCTACATTTTCAACTACCAGTGTGAAACCCGGAGGAAAGGGTGCCACACTTTAGATGTCGTCTACTAACTTGTACTTTAGCAAATATCAGTATCTATGTAAGCAGAGATAGATGCTAAGACTGGCAGAGATTGAATGGCTGATAAGATTACATAATATCAGATCTCTTCTGCATCTTTGAGACATCTTCTATTGTCTTTTTAACCCATCTTTTTCAGAAGTATTGAAAAAAAAAAGACTAGGAGCAATTACAAGGTTTACATCCAATAGTTACCAATATTGAGTTCTTCTTCTTCAAAGAGAATTGTTTATAGGCCATCCTAGGACTTTAGACTTTGAAGCTACATATAGTATTCATCTACAATGACCGCTTTAACTCTCTAATTGTGAGATTTAATAGCCAAATATCAGTTGCTCAATTATTTTAGAATTATTTATTCTCAGGGCTTTAGTCTACACAAAACATTTATCTTAATATGCAGTAATATTACTTACTTAATTTCTGAAATAGAACAATGTTACTTGGTTTTTAATCAATTAACTTTTAAGTAGTTCTTTCACACATTTTTAAGGTCTGCTAAAGGAACAGGAGTTATTGCTTATAAAGGCTCATACTTAGTAAAAAAATTATTTCTGCAAATGTATACACATACATTTCATGTAATCTGTGTTTTCAGATGAAAAATTGAGGGCTAAAATACTGCTAGCAATTGTTTTTGACTTCTGTTAATCCAAACACACTAAGAAGCTCATATGATTATCTTTAAAAAAATTAAAGTTATCTGGTAGCCTGGATATTGTTTAATGTAAAATAAAATAAGCAGTTGATTATGTACTAGAATTTGAAAGTTTGTCCTCCATTCTAACCTAACATTATAGCTCCTTTCTATTTTTTTCTTAAGGCTGTATTTTTTTCTTCAAGAATTTTGTTTAAAAATACTGATACTCCTAGCATGAGCCAATCGATGGCATCAAGTGACATCTTAATTTTCACTAAATATCTTAGCAGGGGATGACATGTTTTATGAAAGTGGCCAAGGAAAAAAATCTTAGTTAACTTTGCAATTTTGCTTTAAGAGATGCCACATAGCTTAAAAGGCGTTTTTTCCAAATATGTCTCAGTTTTACTATACTAGAAAAAGCAATTCATACTTTTAAGGGAATTTGTTCTTTTTCTGTTCTCTGCCTTCAGGGATTGGAAGAAAAGGTCCCTTTATCTGAACTGAGTGTATTAGATCATTGCTTAAAATAAATTCTTATAGCATAACTTCCTGCTGTGACTATTTTAAGCAAATCTTTCTTTGGCGATGTTTCATGCATGAAGTGTGCTAATATTTAATAAAGTAAATGTTTATGAAGTATCAATTTATCTTATGATAATCATTAAAATAAAGTTATTTGAATACATTATAAAATTAGATGTTGTCTACATAACTGATATTTCTTTATATCTCTATAAAATGTATAATTCATAAGGGGATTATGTATGCAAAGGTAATAATTTATATTATTTAGGTATCTACCATTCCAATTTATATAAATCACTCCATTGCTAAGGATACTCCACAGTAGCACATAAGTGTCAAAATGTAGTACTTTAGCAGTGTTTAGACCCACTTGGTTTGCACTGGCTCAGTGCCCCTCGGCAAAGATCCAAACTCTCCTGCGGAGGAAACCACACATGTTGGGACTCTAAGGGTCTAAAGGCTGTCCTTTGTACTCTTTAGGGTTAAAGCAACCTACAACATACAATTGAGTTATCAGTGACTGGTTGGGGTTTTTTCCCCCTTGGAAAGTTTAAAAAAAAAATCTGTAGAAAATACTCGAAGTTAGAAAAATTTACAATATATATGAACTTTGAGGTTTTGTACAAACAAGGCTGTGCCTCTTGAAATAAAGGCCATTATCATTCATATTTGCCATGGGCATTTAGCGTAGAATCAGCAGAAATTATAGCAAAATCATTCACAAAATGCATTTTGTAATAATTATTTAATAATACCTTTTTACTATCTTTACTGTTGTTCAGACTAGATTTTGAGTCTACTAGAGTGAATAGTGCAGGTATATAATTAGTAAATATTTGACAAATAAATGATCGCAGAAGAAGAAAGTCATAATTAATTAGAATTTTGGGGAATATTTCCACTATCTAGAAAATAAAAATTAAGTAGACTGAGTTGTTTTTTTGTTTCTGTTTTTTAAATTCTCTGGCATTTAAAGAAGATGGATGAGATTATGACCTTCTTTTTGTCTTTTCTGAATTTTTTTTTTGAGAGAAAGGACTATTTCTATAGGGATTTAGACTTAAAAGCAAGTATAAGCACACATTGCAAGGATGTGACACCTCACAACTTAATTATTCCGAAGTTAAACGATTTCAAATTTGGTCCGTAAGGCCTTTCTTCAGCTAGGGAATACTCGTGGACTCCTTCTCTGGGACGGGGTCTGGAAAGATGATGCTTATTGATTTGACGGTCCCTTCCTCCAACACTAAATCAAAATGGAGCAATCAACCACCCAGAAGTGATCACATTGCGAGAGAAGGACATGGATCTAGAACGGTATTTGCCATTTCCGACACTTTTGTGTAGGTTGAGTTTCTCCAGAAGCCAACTCTGAGATGAAGATTATATCATCAGAGAGTGTTCTTGGAATCAGCCCAGTGGGAGGAAAGCTAGGAAGCAGTATTAGGCAAAAGGAGATTTGAGCTGTGACACAGTCCCATCAAAAGCCTCAGCTGACAAGCCAAGCTGATAATGTGGCAAATATTTCAATATATTTTTCTAGTGTGAGTGATAATACCATTTTTAACTTAGTTTATCCTTTTCTCCTATCTAATCTGTTCACCACAACCATAAGAGTTATCGTCACAAATTTAAAAGTCTGAATGTGTCTCACTCACTTATACAACTCTGGCAGTTTTTCCTAGCAACTTGAATAAACTCCAGGCTTCTTAGCATTGACTTTTTTTTTTTTTCTTTTTTTATTATACTTTAAGTTCTAGGGTACATGTGCATAACGTGCAGGTTTGTTACATATGTGTAATTGTGCCATGTTGATGTGCTGCACCCATCAACTCCTCAGCACCCATCAACTCATCATTTACATCCTTTTAAGTCTCTTCCTAGCGCATTTCCACCCTGTTTCCAGTCTCACCGTTAACTATTCTTCGTTGTTCTCTCACATGCACTCTATTTTCTGCTTCTCTCTCCCCATCCCTCTCTTTCTACTTTACTCAAAGCATCCTGTTTATTCTTCATAAAGAATTTACTATCAATTTCTGTGCCTTTTCTAAAACTTCCTGGATTTCACTTTCTTGCTCATTTCACTGCTCTTCATTCTTGAAAGACTTTATCAAATTATATTCTTTTGCTCTCTAAGGCTTCACCTTTTGTTCTCCAAGGCTTCACCTCACCCTTGGGAAATTTAAGTGTTCTTTACGTTTACTGGGGCATTTTGTATATTTATGTCAATGTCAGATGTCCTAGCTGATAGTGTTGTCAGTATTGATTTGTGTCAGTATGTCTTCATCCACATTATACATTCCAAGAATAAGGGGATAATCTTTTATGCACTTCTGATTCTCTTTTAGCACACTGCACAATGTCTGATACATAAAATACACTAAGTGGTGTGTTTCTCTAATTTTTTTGAATTTGTGATTTTGTTAGTTTTCCTTTTTTTGAGTAAGAAACCACTCTATTGCTTTTATTAATTAGCATGGAATAGCTAGCTAACAGAAAAAAAGACACCTAAATTTGAATTAAAAAATAAGAAAATTTGCCATACAATATAAATATGTCCAGAGTTTGAGTGACTACAAAGGTGAAAATATCATCTGCTTAGTGATGTTATCGAGGACCCAGTTCTTTCTCTGTCAGCCATCCTTGGGGTTGGCATTATCTTTAGGCTGGTAGCAAATGGCTGCCACAGTTTTCATGGGTCACATCCAGACAAAGAAATATAAATGGAAAAATAGATAATCACTTATACCTCTTTTTTAGGAACAAAAATACTTTTGTAAAACCCTTTCTTTCATCTCATTGGCCAGAAATATATTAGTTTCAACTCTCAAACTTGCATGGAAAGGAGGGTAACTATAAGGTGATTATGTCAATCACCTCAATTTGAAGGAGTATTTAGGAACAAAACACTTTGAATACAGCATTTACAGAGAGGGAGCAGAAAATAAACTTTCTTTAAAAATTAATTGACTTAGAAGACTGATTTTTTCTTTTTCAGTTTAACACAGGTAACGCAAGGGAAACATAAAAGTTTTCTCAGCCAAACAAAAAGAAGAGGATATATTGCCTATTTGGAAAGACTTATAAAGATTAGCTAGTTCTACAAGAAAATTATCTGGAAGAATTTATTATTCTTTCAGTAGATGGCCTCGGAAGGTATTTGTTGCCAGTAAAAATCCTAAAAATGATGTAGTTTTTTCATCTTGTGTAGTAAAAATTGAAAAATTTGCTAATCCTCATAAATAATTATTTTCCTTCACAAGAGTTTATTTGCCTCTGCAAAAGTTTTCTCTGTCTTGATTTAATATAAACTTCATGAAATCTGGTCTGCTGCAAATCTTTTTAATTATGGTAGTATCATGTAAGTTTTCTCCCTTTAATATTTTGACTGTTTTGGGGGGCTGACTTTGATGAGAAAGAGTGGATTGTAACTTAGTTCAAAGACTTACATAATATGTTATTCTATAATCATAGTATTTAGCATCATATGCTAATTATTTAATGTACAGAGAACACATTTTTAAAAAATCCAATAACTACATATGACTTAAGCACCATTTAATATATATCTTAGTGTAATTATAAATAAAATAATGCTGCTTTTCTTGGTTTGGTTTTGTCAGTCTCTGCAGCCGAAACAACTGATACGCATTATAGAAATAAAACTTGGGATACTTTATAAGTGACTACACTTTGAATAGCTTTTCTTTTGCCCTTCTACTTGAGCCAGCATTTCTTTTTCATTTGGTTCAACAAAAATCCATTGAGTAACTATTATTATCACTAAGCATAGTAATAGAATATAAAACTCAGAACTTGTCATTGCTCAAATCCTAGTTAGGGCAATAAGGCATAATACAGTTACAAGGAAAGTTAGAAAATTTTAAATGTCCAAAATAATAAGACAGATCACACATGGTAGAAACCCAGAGAGAGGAAAACAGTTACATGTTGTTCAGGGTTTTGAACTAGCACAAGATGGATGAGTAAAATTTGGATTAATGTTAGCTGGTTAGTTTAAAATGTTTGCATTTAAATTTTGAACTTGGGGTTTGTTGTTTCCTTGTTGTTCAGTTTGAATGTGGAAATATATGTTTGAAAAATGGAGCAGAAGAGAGTCTATTCTCTATTCTGTATGTAGATTTCTCACTTGATCTTAGCCAAAAGGCTGAGAAACGATTGTATGTAGATTTCTCATAGTTTAAATTAAGGGAGCTGCATTTTCCTGCCCCAGCCCTTAACAGCCTACTCCATCTCCTTAGTTAGAGGAAGTATATAAAAGATGAACCTTTAATAGTCCTTCAGAAAGGTGGTCAACTGTGAATAGACATTTATATCTATTTATCATTCATTTACAAGTGATGCATTAGAAGCCTGTTCAGTGTAGATATTATAATAATGAATGTATTTGACATTTGTACAATATGATTTAAGGACCCATGGTTTCCAAACAAATGATTCGAAACTACATAGTAACTGTCAGTTTGACTACAAGTGAACATTCTCTACTTCAGCCAGCCTTAAGTAGTCCTAGCAATAATTCATATAAAATCCAGAGCCCTCTCTATGTAAACTTCAGGAATAATGTATACAAACTGAAAGTCTTCCTCTCCCTCTTTCTCACTCTTTTTTTTTTTTAATGGAGTCATAGTTGATGGTAAAAAAAATATATCCAATACTCTCTGTTTGGTTATGTTACTTAGTTGGACTTCTGAGTTAATGAATTATTGGGATCCGTCCATATGAAAATGTTACTTATTTTGGAAGCAGTTCAGACCTGCAGGGATGGAACGAGTCTCTAAACTAGTATGAAAGCAAAGGGTCACAAAGAGAATGACATATGACCTACCAAGCTGAGTACTGCTTTTGTGTCTATATTATTCAAGGATTTCTGTGTTGGCTTGCTTGCTTTCTCCTTCCTTCTCTTCCTCCCTTCCTCCCTTCCTTCCTTCCTTCTTTCCCTTCCTCCCTCCCTCTCTCCCTCTCTCTCCTTCTCTCTCTTTGTTCGTTTTCTTTCTCTTTCTTTCTTTCTTTCTTTCTTCTCTCATCCTTTCCTTCCTTCCTTTCTTCCTTCCTTCATTTCTTTCCTTCTTTCTTTCTTTCTCTTTCTTTCTTTCTTTCTTTCTTTCTTTCTTTCTTTCTTTCTTTCT
>NC_045441.1:87316095-87467096 GCF_002776525.5 Piliocolobus tephrosceles
TCTTTCTTTCTTTCTTTCTTTCTTTCTTTCTTTCTTTCTTTCTTTCTTTCTTTCTTTTCTTTCTCTCTTTTCTTTCTTTCTTTCTTCTTTATTTTTGTATGTAATTGTAAAAATTACTCAGATTACTTGAAATCCTTAATACTACACCCTTATGTTTGAGCATTTATATTTTGAAAATAACTAACCTAAATGAGTTTATAATTTTACATATAATAATTTTCAGTGGACTATTTAAACACCCTTCTTTGCCTAACATAAAAAAAGCTTTGTTATTTCCCTTTCTTTAAGGAAGTCTGCAACAAGACTTTTGATACATGAGGACTCTACACTTGCTTGTTTGATATTAAGTATAAACAAAAATACTATTATAAATCAGAATGATTTTCTGACTCCAGTTCTATTAACTTACTCTATGGCTAAATAAGACATTTCTGTCTAATGCTTTAGCTTATAAGAAGTCTATTATATAGTGGGAAAAGAATAGAATAAATAACCTTCTCACTTAAAATCAAGTTATTGGTAAAACAAAATCGTCAGTCTTTTAATTCTTATTTAATACTTGAAATTAAGAAAATATAAACACATGGAAAGCATGTGGACAGCCTAATAAATTAACTTTCGGTATAAGGCACCCTGCTTAGATTCATGGGATTAATCTGTTTCCATTGCCTGCCAAGCATATGCTGTCTAGTAATCACAGAGCTAAAACAATCGACTCGTTCATGGATGTGCTGGCTCTTTAGCCCGGGTGCTCATGTGCAGGTCCCATCTGGTCACTGTAATGGACTGTCGGGATGTTGTCAGACTGCTCAGACCTCGCCAGAACTCTGACAAGAACTCCTTCTCTGTGTCCAATTCTATGGGAAACTCTGCAGATCACTTTTCAATGAATAATTATTGAGCGCTCACTATGCCAGGTTCTGTGCCAGGTACTAAAGGTGGTAGGAAGAAAAAGCAATGTTCCTTGACACCGGACATCAGTGCTTATTAAACTTCAGTGAGTCATGGATTAGAGGTGTTGAATAGTATTCACTACAAAAGTTTGAAGTCCATCCACAAGAGTAATTGGACTGCAACTTCTAAATTACTGACCATTTGTGAATTTCTTCAAATGTATTTTAATTTGTATGGTATATTAGCATTTATCTCTCTTTCATGCAATACATATTAGTAGGTTTTGTTTGTTGGTTGGTTGGTTTTATGAGATAGGTTTGCACTCCTGTCACCCAGGCTGGACTGCAGTGATGTGATCTTGGCCTACTGCAGTGTTGACTTCTTGGACTCAAACAATCCTCTCACCTCAGCCTCCTGAGTAGCTGGGACTACAGGTGCTTGTCACCATGCCCAGCTAACTTTTATTATCATTATTTTTAATAGAGACAGGGTGTTGCCACATTGCCCAGTCTTATCTCAAACTTCTGGGCTCATGCAATCTGCCCACCTTACTTGTAATTCCAAAGTGCTAGGATTATAGGGCATGAGCCATGGCACCCGGTCTTGCAATACATATTTATTGAGGTTCTACTATATTCCTGATACTCTTCTAGATCCTGAGAATATAGTGAAAAATAAAACAGGTCAGACATTTGTGCTCATAGTGTCTTCAATTTGGGAATAGAGAGTTAATGGAGAAAAAGAAACAAATAAAATAACACTTATTGTGAAGTGTTATGTTAAAAAATGTGTGGTGTTCCTGGGAAACTACTTCAGATTGTTATTAGAAAAGACCTTTCTAGGGAGATGATAATAAAATTGGCATTTGAACGTTTCTTTCAAGTGAGTATTAACTTGGTGGAGATGATGATTTGTATTTTAAGGCTGAACAGCTGGGATTCACACCTACCTAAAGTCACAAATCAAGCGGTGATGCAGTAGGGACTCACATTCACATCTTCTGATTGCACTGCATTTAATTGATCTTTACACCTGGGAAAAGGTCTCAAACTAAACTTACTTTTGAAAAAGAAAGTACCAAATGGATGTGATAAGCAAAAGTGTAGTAGAAGACAGAGATAGTGGTAGAAGGCTAAAATGCAGGTGAGGCTCCTGAGCTGAGTCGGGAAACGGGAAAGACAATTGTCACCCAAGTCTTCAAGAAGAAATATCATGGAAAAGACCACTTTAGACTGTGCCTGGAACTCCATCTTCTGTATTGAAGGACATTTTCTTGGAAAATTTGTAGGCCTGCCCTTATATAAAAATCTAAAAAAAAAAAAAGTGGAGAACTTAAACTTCCCTTCTGTAACTTAAACTTCTGTCTAGGCCAGGCCAGTACCCACTGTGCAAGCTTTACCTTTGGCGCTGTTGCTCTTGTTTTGCAATAGGAAAACATCTCCCTGTCCTGGGAAACCAGAGTAACCATTGCTCTTTTAGTTGTTCAACTACTTATGTAGCATCCAGAGTGACTTTTTTTTTCTTTAAAGACATTCAAAAACTTGTATCCTGTTTTTTGAAAGAGATGGCCACTATCTCAAGGGTTCTGAATTTTTGTCTTTAATTAGGTTCTATGAACAAGTTTCAACTTCCTTTTGTGTGTCTCATTCAGTTGTTTTGACATCTCTGAATTAGGCCAAGGGGCATTTGACGGACCATGCACTTGCTAACTTGAGACAATTAAATTGCTTCTCCAAAGATGAAACAAAGAGCAGATATAATTAGAATTTCCTTTGGATGTTGTTATAAGGTCTTATCATTATTTGAATGTTTCTGTAACTTACCTAACACTGAATAATTAAAAATTAATTGTCTGACATTTTCACCTTACTGTTCATTAATTATGTAAATCATGAATGAAACAATAATTATTAGGGATACTGCAATATTTTGTGAGTCCCTTCTAAGTATTTTTTTCAAAGTGAAGTAAAAATAATATTAAAAGGACAAAAAGTTATTTTGGATTTTGGACAGAGATAAGCAAATAAAATCAATATAACTAGATCACAGCTTGTATTTTAAATTCACATAGTTTCCACTACATTTTCGTAAAAAATATTATTAAATCTTTTTAAGAATATGTTTAAACTATAACTTTATGCACAAAGCCTATTTAAGGAGGAACTGAAGACAATTTTTATTTCAGTAATATGGTGTCTTTTCGTACTAGTAAGCTATACAACTCTAAAAGAAAATATACAGATATATGTTTAGACAATAATATTTGAACCTTCCAAGGTTAGCATGAAAAAATTAATCCTGGCCGGGTGCCGTGGCTCAAGCCTGTAATCCCAGCACTTTGGGAGGCCGAGACGGGTCAGGAGATCGAGACCATCCTGGCTAACATGGTGAAACCCCATCTCTACTAAAAAACTACCAAAAACTAGCCGGGCGAGGTGGCGGGCGCCTGTAGTCCCAGCTACTAGGGAGGCTGAGGCAGGAGAATGGCGTAAACCTGGGAGGCGGAGCTTGCAGTGAGCTGAGATCCGGCCACAGCACTCCAGCCTGGGTGAGAGAGCAAGACTCCCTCTCAAAAAAAAAAAAAAAAAAAAAAAAAAATTAATCCTTTGCAAATGGTTAATTGTGAAATACTATAAAGGCAACATAAATACAGTAATACGGGTAAGTCAGTAAATTATAGAATATGAGGACTGGCTTATGAGACATACTTGTTTTACAGTGTTGACCCATAAACTCTTATTTCTAAGTGAAGAAATGTTATAAATTTATTTACTTCTGTTTGCCAGTTTTCTGTTATCAGCTAGATCTATAAGAATTAGCACTCAAATTAAAACTAATTGGCAAGTATTGTTTAATAATTGTTCAATTAGTAATTATACCCTGAATAAGTAAGTTGAGAGGAATTCTTAGGTTCTTCTGGATCCACAGAAAAGATCTCCATTTGATTTCTGATGTCTCCTGCACGTGGGTAGATAGCAACAGTAAGCTCTCCTCATATTTGCAGTCCTTGATATCAAGGCTCTAAGGTCCCAAAGACCACAACCCACCAAAATTATATCCTTAAAATCTGTATCTGGTGCATCAGCACAAGGTTAGTTAAGAATTAGTGTTATGTGGGAATATTTCAGAACAATTAAAACCTGGCCATTAGGCAATGGCATCTCTGCTTCTGATATGACTCACTTTGATAAGTGAAGGAAAAATATCTGTGGATGACTTTCTAAGGGACAAATACAGTTGCATCAGCTTTTAGAAACGGGACATGTCCTTTGTTGTATGCTGTTTCATGCAACTTTTAATATGTCAAGATACTGTGTGCAAGACACACTACAGTGCAAGAAGATTTATGTGGCATTTTATTGCCAATAAATTCAAAATGCAGTAAGAATATTAATAATCACTGTCTCAAAATTGTTCATATTAACTATTGATCCTGAGGGTTGACATTTAATAGATAATGTGGATATTATATTTTTTAACTATATCATGTGACTTTTGTCTAATAGTGACACAATCTCAAAGTGTACTGACTAGGCTACTAAAATAATCTAAGGAACACAGGTACGTCTTGGGCTGTTGTACAAAATATGCTGAAACTTCAGCCTACATGTGAAACATATCTTATTCTGTACCCAATCACCCCACAGTTAACATTTCTATTTTTCCCTTTATATAACTGTGTGTGTCTCTGTGTGTTTCTCTCTCTTACTTCCCCCTCCACATGCACCTATAGACACACACACACACACACACACACACACACACACACGGGGCGAGGAGAGACTAGAAAAATATGAAAATAGTGGAATGCTATTATATATGTGCGTGTATTGTACATTATATGTCGCATTCTATAAACATTATATATAATGTGATATATATACATATAACACTTCAAAAGATTATTGAAAACTTTGCCAATTTTATGTAAGAATGAGAGTGGATCTTCAAAAACAAATTTGTCTTGTTTTTTGTGTTTTTAGACTGAATTAAGGGAAATTCTGTCTCTTTAAATTATTTTCCAATTAGAAATAAAAATGAATATTTTTAAAAAATTTCTTTATTTTTAATGACTAGGTAGTCTGTAGGAAAAAAGTCCACCACAAATCATAATTAAACTGACATCTTTTCAATATTGACACAGCTATAATGACTCTTTTTCCCTTCTAAGTAAATGTTTAGAGTCTAAAAGACAATCAGATATATCATGGGTTGTTTTTATTTAAGGTAATTCTGTTTGTGATTACTAAACCTTGGCAGCATGTGTCAAAATAAGCCAATATGTAATTTCAATAAATCGTTATTTTTGAAGGTTTCAATTTTACATTAAGAAGTAAAATTTTCTTTGTGATCCCATTTCAGAATCCCTGTGCTTATATGTAACATTTACTTGCTAATCAAAAAGTCAATTCTCTGAAGCTTGTAATTAGTTGTATGGCTTCATCAACTAGGATGATGCAACTCAAATTACAATTATATGACTTATAAACAATAACTGAAAATGTACAACAAAAACATTAAAGCATTTTTTTACAGATTTGTATTTCTTTACAAAGAGAATAAATGTGCAATTGCTATTTTGGTGTCAAGTCCCTGAGACAAAATTAGAGTTGAAACTACCTAACTAAACCAAACTATTATATTAGAGTTGAAACTATTAAGAGCAAGTAATTTAAAACAGAGGCTCAAAAGTAGAGACTGCTAAAGACGCTGTTTACCAGTAAGCGCTCCATAGTGCTCCTTGGGCACAGTGGTTTCATCTTGTGTACTCTTTTCTCACTCTGTCTCTCCCATCCTGACTCGGATCCAAGCACCCCAATTTTACACCTTGGCTGACATACAGAAGGCCCTGAATAATAATATGTCTAATGAACAAACAGTTAATGAAGAGTAACTACTTGATGCTAACTTTGAAATCTTGATTTAGATTTCAAAAACGATTGCTTCCACATTTTGTCATTCTTCAAATAAGCCCCTCCTCTTAGAATTACTAATGAATATATTCGCACTTAATTTTGGTGGCATAATTTATCTCATAATTTAACTCAATCACCCAATACTATGATTTGAAGTAAAAAATAAAACCCTTAAAACCTTTTATCCTTTCTAAGACTCATTTACTTAATATGATTTATATATTTTTTGTTTCCTACATTATCAATATTTGTATGATATGTAATTCTGAACAAATCTATAGATATTTGTCCTATACGTATTCCTGAATTGCGATTAAACCTGATTGTCATCTAAAACAAACAAAAAAAGAACAGGATCTTTCATGCTGAAATGGTTCAAAGAAATATTAATCTAGTACCATAGCAAAGACATGGAATCAACCTAAATGCCCATCAGTGGTAGACTGGATAAAGAAAATGAGGTACATGTACCCTATGGAATACTGCCCAGTCATAAAAGAATGAAACAGATTTTGTCCTTTGCAGAAACATGGATGGAGTTGGAGGCCATTATCCTTAGCAAACTAGCACAGGAACAGAAAGCCAAATACTTACAAAATGCACTTCTGTGTGTCCATGTGTTCTCTTCACGTATAAGTGGGAGTTCACTGATGAGAATACATGGACACATAGAGGGGAACAACACACAGTGGGGCCTTTTGGAGGGTGGAGGGTGGAAGGTGGGAGAGAATCAGAAAAAATAACTAATGTGTACTAGGCTTAATACCTGGGTAAAGAAACAGTCTTTACAAGAAACCCCCATGTCGCAAGTTTACCTGTGTGACAAACCTGTACTTGTACCTCTGAACTTAAAATAAAGGTTACAAAGAAAGGGGGAAAAGAAAGAAAATATTCTAAAAAAAAAAAATTCTAGGCACAAGATCTGCATCAATAAATATATTTTGAGTGCATTAAAAATATTAAATCAATTGACAGGTTATGGATAAGTAGTCTGTGTACTATTTTCAGTCCAATGACATAAAGTTGTCCTTTGTAAAATCACTGTAATATTGAAGAACCAGCAAGTGCAGCATTTCACTTTTGCAAGATGAAAAAGTTCTAGAGATTGACTGCAGAACAATGTAAATATACTTAACATTACTGAATTCTACTCCGAAAATTGTTAAAATGATAAATTTTTTATGTTATGCGTTTTTAACCAAAATTAAAAATAATAATAAAATTGGACCATTGGAGGGGGGAAAAAGTGAGAGGATACCCAGAGATCTCATAATCTCATATCTAAAGCAAAGACTCTGAATTCAAGATGCAATTTTTTTTTTTTTTTTTTTTTTTTTTTTGGCAGAGTCTTGCTCTGTCGCCCAGGCTGGAGTGCAGTGGCGCAATCTGCACTCACTACAAGCTCCACCTCCCGGATTCACGCCATTCTCCTGCCTCAGCCTCCCGAGTAGCTGGGACTACAGGTGCCTGCTACCAGTCCCGGCTAATGTTTTTGTATTTTTAGTAGAGATGGGGTTTCACCGTTTTAGCTAGGATGGTCTTGATCTCCTGACGTCGTGATCTGCCTGCCTCGGCCTCCCAAAGTGCTGGGATTACAGGCGTGAGCCACCACTCCCGGCCAATGCAATTTTAAAAGAGCACTAAGTCCACTATTTTTGCTAGCAATGATGAATAGCCAAAGGAACAACCAAAACAAAAATAACAAACAACACTGGAAGAAACTCTCCAGTTTGTGGCCAACTGCGGTGTTCCATCTGGATTATTAAGTTATGGCTTCATGATTCTGGGTTTACGACTAACCATTGTCCATTGGTCCATGCATTGCCCATTTTAATCTATTTGCTAATTTACATTAATCTCTTGTTCTTAATTATGTATTAAGCGCCTGAAAACGTACCCTCAAACACAAATGTTAGAATCTGATAAATAACCTGTTTCTTACCACCAAGTCATCCTTCCCCTCGTCTCCCATTTTGGCTGGCCATTTTTCTAAATGCACCCACCTATACACCTGAAATGTAACCATTTTATTTTAGTTGCTTTTAACTTTAATCTAAAGCAAGATCGTGCGGTTTTCAATTTGAGGACATATTCTTTTTTAACCTATTACTGAGTGGCTAATTTCCATTCATATTGCTTTTCATTGCTGTAGCTCGTTGATATTTGACTGCTGGCTGCTATTTAAAGTTGTGTGATAGTAGAACTACAGTGATTCAAACCATTTCTGAATAAATAGCATTTTCTGGTCTTCATTATGCACCTTATCAAGGTTAGCTCATCACTTGGGCCTCCTGCTGTCCCAACCACCTGCCTATATACATATCTGGATTGTAATCTGTGAGTCTTAAGAGCTTCTCTAAGTAAACAATCTTGCTTCTGTTTAAAATCTCAAAAATTTCATTGTATTTGTTTATTTTGAATGCTATTCTCTATTCTTTATTTAGAGACATAAAACCCTAAAATTTCACCACAAAGATAATATCATATAAACATTGATGACTTCTAAATCCTTTGTTAATTCCAGGTTTAACAAGTCTCTTTCAGTGTATTCCCTCAGGATATTTTCTTTTTTTCTCACCTATTAAAATATTTTCTGCTACCATTGGTAAGAAACATAATAAAATTCTGTCCGGAACTCCTGGAGCATATATTATAAGATTTTAGAGCTTGCTTTTCTTGTTCCTTCCTGCTTATAGCTTAACAGAGAGCATTTCTTTCTGTAAGCTAATGAAGTAACATAGCTGTTTAAACTTTATTTTTCAAAAACTTTCTTACAGAATTCCTACAAAAACTTCCTGACAGAATTTGAAAGAAAGAAAGAAAAGGCTTGAACACAAGATTGTGAAGCATAATTAAAAGCTATCAACCAATGAGTTTGAAACACTTGAGTTATATAATGGTTGAGACCCCCCCAGTTCAGGAGTCAGATGGACTTTGAGTCAGATTGTGGCTCTGCCATAAGTGTTGTGGTCCTCAACATGTTATTTAAAGAGTATGTGACTAAGCCTTCTGATCTCAAAATGGGAAGAATAAGTACAGCCATCTCAGAGGGTCATTGTGAAATTTAAATAAGATAATGCTTATAAAACATTTAGCTAAGTGTCAGATGCATCTGAGTTCCAAGCATGTTAAATATTGTCAACAAATTCACACTGGTCCTTGGCTTGAAGAAAGAACTTATGCTCTGACAGAGAGTTGTTTCTAACACTTCATGGCACACGTTTATGATGTACTGCTACTCTGAGTAAACACAGAAAAACATGGTACATACAACCTCTTATTTAGACAAATGCTCATGTGAAATTCTGTTGACATCATGATAAAGCTTGTGGACCTCTCAACATAATGTATCTACTGTTACATACATTAAATTAGAAACTAGAAGATTAACAAAAATGGATAGTACTAGACACTTTTCTTTTAGAAACTTTCAGAGTGGCTTTGGGAAATATTTAAATCTCAGATTTCCCACATTGACTCTAACAACATGCTTAATACCCATTCTTCAATTTCACACATCACTCTCTAATCAGAATTGCAGAGTGTTAGGGTGTTTCAGATATTCAGATTGTAACATACTTTGAAATGTTTTGCAGATTTATTGGCCTGCTGCAAAGGAACGGGTGGAATTATGTAAATTAGCTGGGAAAGATGCCAACGTAAGTATGAAACTTTAACAATTATCTTTGTAAAACTTCTATTGATATGAGAGTAAATATTTATATTGGGCTTTATTGAATTAATGGTATTAGTGTATTATTTTTCAGACTAAACTAACATATTCCATGTGAATATTACTATGGAATAAAATATCTCTATCTTACCAAAAGCCATGATATTATTTATAAAATTTAAGAAATCTAGAAACATTCTAATGTATTAATTCTAAATATTATTTTTGTCACAAAAAAAGATTAGAAACATATTAAAATATTCAAAAATAAACAATCCAAAAGATTGTAGTTGTAGGAATATGTATTTTTCATGTATGCACATGTATTTTGTAAGTGTACATAAAACCATCAGTTATTTTAGCATCACACAGAATTGATATGTAATTTCAATTGAGTTGAAATTAAAATATCTATAAGAATTCCTTCATGTAGTGACATGATGGAAAGAACAATAAGAATTAGTTAATAACGAATGACAGCATTCTGGCATAAGAACTAGTACTTACATAAGAACTAGTAATATGTAATAAAATTTACATATTAGTAATAATGATTACATAAAATAACTCATAAAAGACAACTAGAGGGTACTAACAGAAGCTTTTAGTTTAAGCTGCCTTGAAGAGCAGAGAAAACCCTTAGACAAGCATGACTTTTCGTCTCCGGGATGGTCTTATCTACCTTGATTTCTGCACTGTCCAAGCTGTCCTGCATGCTCCCTTTAATCGTGTTGCCTGATTTATCTCCAGCATTGAGGGCCATGACTCTGACTGGCTCCTCTCCTCATCCGAGTGCTCTGATTCAGGCCAGATATTCTGTCTTCTGCCCTGACTTCTTGCATTATGGTAATGGGGAGAATTGCTCTTTTTTTTGGCAAAATAAATCACCCTCAAGTTGTAACCCAAGATGACAACAGGTCATAACCTGGGGCAGAAACATGGACCTCTTGAGGCTTCTTTTGCACCATCCTTTAATCGTACCTCTAACCACAATAATTCAGGGGTATTAAGCTCAGTAATACCATCATATTTAATAATAACAAATAGTGTTTGTTATATGAAAGGATGAATAAAGAATCCTCTGTCAACGTGATATAAATAAAACAATATGACACATAATGCCTAATGATGTGAGGAGAAGCTCAGACAGCTAATAATTTCAGACAACAGGTTAGTTCACTCATTTCTTACTCATTTATTCAAAAAAATATTTTTAGAGATCCTAAATATGTATATGAAATTCATATCATATCTGTCCTCATGCAGCTTTCAATCTAATGGGGGATACAGATATTGCTCAATGATGACTTCTACATAGTAACTACAAAGCAAAATAATTGAAATGAAACAAAACAAACTTGTGGTGACCCCTGATTTTATATTCAGTTATTAACAGAATTTAATGTCATCCTTTCAGGCATATTTATATTAGCAGAAATATATCAGGGAGTGTTAACATAAAATGCAAAGGGAAACAGTTTTTACGTTTCGGCCACTAGAGATGAAAGAGATTAAACTATTCTGTAATGTATTCTTCTTCCTCCCATGGCTTTGGTATCTTCATCCAGTTCAATATTCCAACACCAAACAAGTACCCAGGTCTGCAAAAGCACCAATACTTTACTGAACACTCATAGAGAAAAAAATGCTTTGGTTATAAGAGTTTTTCAAATTATTTCATTTAATGGACAGTATAAGCATGGCATAACCACCATGAACATTTTTATATTTCTGTTTCACCAGTATTGAGTATACAATAAGGAGGCAAGAAGGAAAAGGATGTTTTCAATGGACTCCAATAAACTGGTTTTCCCATGGCGTAGATCAGGGATAAACAGTCAAGGTCAAACAGTCAGTGAAGGTTTAAATTCTGACAGTGCTCTCACTTGGGTATGTTCACTAATTCCAGTTACATAGTAACTTAATTGCCTCTCTTATTAAGTTAAAGCAAACGGAGATAAACTTTTCTGGAGGTGATATCCTTGACCATGTAGGATTCTGTATATAGAACATACTATTCCAATTTGGTCATAATTGTGAGCTAGCAACCACCTCTAACCTTTAAGTACATTTGCTGCTAAACCAGGATTAAAGATATGGGGAGCTTTTTGCTTTTTGCTAAAGTCTGTAGTTTGCTGTTGAATCATGTAGTGATAATTTTTAATTTTTGCCTCATTTACTTGTTCCTTTAAAATAATGTTTCATTTTAGAGCTACTAATAATAGCTAACACTTTTGTAGCAGTTACCATGTTCAAGGAACTGTTTTCAATGCTTTATATTTATAACCTCATTTAATCCTTACGACAACACTATATGCTAGATTTTATTATTATTTTCTATTTTCTGGATGAGAAAACTAAAGCCAAAAATCTTAAATGGCTTGCCCAATATCATGCATCTGGTAAATGGTAAAGCCAGGGATTGAATCCAAAAGTCTTGCCCCAAGGTCTGTGCTCTTACATAACTTTATAAAATATACATATAAGATCCAAAAACTATATCCTTCAAATTATTTCTCTCCGTAATATCACCAGAACATAGATCCTCATTTTTAACAGCATTACATATATTTTGGCCGACAGAAAACTGAGACAGCTCTGTGGTTTTATTGACATCTTTTATTATGTTTGGCATTACCCTCTCTCCTCCGTTCTCTCTAGTAATTTTTACCTACTTCCCAAGAGTGTGTTTAGGATTAACAAGTGTTTGGAAAGACTGTCCCTTTACACAAGGGTACTATATAACTGCAAAACAGTGAATTATTTACCCTAATGAAAGTTAGCTAATTGGGGTGGGGATAGTAGAAGATGAGGAAACAAAAGGGAACTATTCCACTTAGTTGAACATAGTGCCCAGTTTAATCCAAAGAAGGGTAGAGGTGACAGGAAGATATTTGGTAGTATTTTGCTTCTATTTAGTGGAAAGTTATTCAAAAGAAAGTAACTAAAGAAATGTCTTTAGTCCTGACTATATAATTGTGGGTTCAACAGCTTACTCCAAGCAAAAGAAACCACAGGGTGAGGGTAGCCTTGGCTCTGTTTGTCAGTTTAACCACAGAAGGGCACAGCCTGTCCACACAGACATTACAGAGTTAAAATGTCTTCCGGAACTTCAGTTCTTTAATTATATCCACCCTCCTTCCCTCTCTGCCTCCTTCCCTCTCTGCCTCCTTCCCTCTCTCCCTTCTTTCCTTCCCTTTCCTCCCTCCCTCCCTCCCTTCTTTCCTTCCTTCCTTCCGTCCTTCCTTCCTCTCCCTTTCTTTTTTTCTTCCTTTCTTTCTCTCAAGAAAGTCTAAAACTAAAATAGAACGTTCATTGTAGAAAGTTTGCAAATTATATACAAGCAAAAAAAGAAAAACAAGTCATTTATAAATACCTCCCCCATGAACACTGACCAGAGATAACTGGTGACATTTTGATGTTTTTCTATCTTATCTATTTACTATTTTTCAGTATGATATCATTGTATATATAATTACTTAAAACACTTATTTTTTTTACTTCACAGACTGCCATGAGCATTTTCCCATGTCATTAAATTCCTTTTTATAACACTACTTTTAATAGTTACACTGCATTTCTTTATGTATTATTTCATCAATCCCCTATTGTTAGAAGTTTGGTACATATCCAGTTTTACTCTTGAAAATGACACTGTACATGAAAAATTTTTATGTAAATATTATGAACATCTTTGATTATTGAGTAGACTTTTATTAGTTAAGAACAAAAAAATTTTTATAAACATGTTGCCAAATTGCCCTCCAGAAAGTTTATGCCTCATATGCTCTAACCAGCATTATGTGATCAACGGAGGGTGTATTTACCTATTATACCATTGTTAATGTTGGATACAACATACAATTAATGCTTAATACAAATGCATATGAATGAATAAAATATGTATATTCTTTGCCAATAAAAAGAACATTATTTTTGCTGTTTTAGCTTGAATTGTTTTCATTACTCTAAACATCTTATATAGTTGTAAAATAAAATTTTTAAATAGCATATCCCTGTGGCCTGTATTTTTTAAAATTTTCCTGTTTGCCTTTTTTGTGCTGATTATTTACAGATTTATAAAACATATATATATATATACACACACACACACGTATATGTAGACATATATAATAACATAAATATGTATAGAGTGTACATAAAGTATAATGCCTTGTGTTCCAAGCATGAAAAACATATTCTTTTCATTTTATCAGTTACCTTATTTGATGTATAGACTTTATTTAAAGTCATTTCTATCTTTTTCTTTAAAATGTTTTCTTTTGCATTTTTACTGTAACTGATTATTGCTCTGTAGAAATCTTCAGTGTTAGATCTCCCATTTTTAAGTATAAATGTGATATATGAGTTTTTCTATTTTTATTTTGAAGTGTTAACCATCTATTAAATAGCTTTTTTGTTGTTGTCGTTTGTTTGTTTGTTTTAGACAGAGTCTCGCTCTGCCACCCAGGCTGGAGTACAGTGGCTCAATCTCAGCTCACTGCAACCTCTGTTGCCCTGGTTCAAGTGAGTCTCCTGCCTCAGCCTCCTGAGTAGCTGAGATTACAGGCACCTGCCACCACTCCCAGCTATTTTTTTTTTCTTTGTATTTTTGTATTTTTAGTAGAGAAAATTCACCATCTTAGCCAGACTGATCTTGAACTTCTGACCTTGTGATCCACCCACCTCGGCCTCCCAAAGTGTTGGAATTACAGGCGTGAGCCACCGCTCCCGGCCCTATTTTAAAGATTTTAAGACCTAAACTGATATCTCTGCATCCTGGATCCTGTCTGAGAACTTCTAGACAAGCCTAACATGTAGCACAGAGACAGATATAGGTGAAAAGTCAAAAAATGTTTGATAACAATATTCTGCAACACACATTAAAAATAAAACCAGATAAGATTCCTAAATCATTAGTATCTTCTAATATTTAACATAAATAAATTAAAATTAGCTATTGTAAGTCAATTATCATAATAGATATAAAGCTGTTTTGGATTTTATTGGACACTTCGTACGTCTTGAGAATTACAAGTAGTTCTATTTTTCTATTATCTTTCCAGGTATCTGGGGAGAAATTAAAATTCTAAGTGTTAATGCACAGACTAATATGTTTTTTGCTTTTTTTCTCTGCAAGTATGAATTCATCTTTATACTTGTCTATTTAGTTATTTATATATGTATGAATATGTCTGAGAGATAAAATATTGAAACATCTAATATTACTTAAGATAATTAAAAAGTTGATGTTTGCTTTGGTTCTTTCTCTCTTCTCCCCCTCTTCCCTTTTTCTTTCTCTCCCAGTGGGGGTAGGGTAGGGCCTATGGAAAGTCATGTGGGTAGGAGGAATAAAGGAAGGAAGGAGAAATTCAATACTTTTCCTAAGTTGAATATATTATTCCCTGGGTTGTTTGGTCACATTCAGTGATTGACATTGTGGGCAATAGCTGACAAATTAGCTTTCAGGGAAAGTTACAAAGGCTGCTTCTCAAAGTTGTCTTTCTTCATGCCTCACAGAATTACACTACCATTGATAGCCTTGCCGGTCACTAAGTGAATTAAATCAAGTTAATTATTGATCATGCTATTTAAACAAATCTTTGAAACTTTGTGTATAAGAATAAAACAATACAGGATTTCTGAGACTTAAAAAAGTGAAGTTATGAATTGAAAAGGAAGTCATTGTAAAGTTTTTTTTTGCAACAAGGATTGTTTGGCTTAAATGTTAACCTCAGCCAAAATTTAAAGTGGGAGACCTTATCTTTCACGATCTCTGTTCACAGGTTTCTTTTGCTCAAGCAGCCAAGGCTTTTCTATGCCTCTAGGCTGCTGAGTGAACCATCCTCTCTCAACTTCCCTACAGAAAACTTTGAGCACAACTGACATTTTTGTAAACTGTGTCAGATAATTCAAGATTCACCCATACTTTTTTTATTATTATTATTCCATGTCAGCCCAATCAGACAGAAGGAGGAATTTCATAAATTAATCTGAGGTATGCCTTGTCAAGTCAGGAAATTGGCATATTAGGCTACTTTCTAGGACTAGCACCATTTTAATAAAGTACTCCTAGAAAAGTGAAAGGAAATGAAATACTTCAGATGTGATTCAGAATTTTTTTTTAACTAATCACCAAAATTATATCCCCACTGTGTATAAAATGTTACCCTGGATCATATTTGTCTTTTTAAACAGTGCTGCGTCACTGGTGGCTTCTAATCTGTTTGACTCCATAATTTAAAATCTGGAGAGGGAGTTATATTTCTTTATCCAAATATTTATTTCAGAATCTTGCAAAATTACTTTCTAAATTCTAACTGAGCTTTTGAAAAAATGATGAACTAATTGGTGGTGAGTCAGTCCTCCCTCACTCCAGCCATATGATTGTACTGTTCCCTGCCCTGTATGCTCTCCCCGATGCACTAACATCTTTGTGCAGGAAAAACAAAGGAATACAAGTCTTTTCAAAAAGCGAGCATGAGTGAGCAAATTAAAGGCTGGATTATAAAACTTCCTACTCTAGCCATGAGGTCATCAATAAAATTTACCTGGTGATCAAGTACATTTTCATACTTTTATCTTATCTTTTCTCATATTACTTTGTCTTCATTGTTTGTTCAAAACTATTAGTATTGACCTGCCACGCTGGCTCATGCGTCCAGGGGATTGCTTGAGGCCAGGAGTTCCAGACCAGACTATGTAACAAAGCAAGACCCTATCTCTACAAAAAAATTACAAGAATTATCCAGGAGTTGGTGACTTGCACCTGTAGTTCCCGCTACTCAAGAGGCTGAGGCTGGAGAATTGCTTGGGCCCAGGAAGCGGAGGCTGCAGTGAGCCGAGATCGCACCACTGTACTCCAGCAGCCTAAACAAACAAACAACAAACAAATATATGTATGTGTGTATGTGTGTGTGTGTGTATATATATATGCCAGTTGAAACTGTAGCTCAAAATCAGGGTAAGGAATATACAAGTATTAAATTTATATTATTTCACTTAATCTACATAACAGCCGTAACAATCCTATCAGTAAGTCATTGTCTGCCTTTTTAAAAAATTTTATTTCATTCTAAGAAACACCCTACCAGTTAGGCTATCATCTATTGTTGGGGTTTGTTTGTTTTTTTTTTTTTAATATATTCCTCCTAGGAACCCCAACAACAACAGTGGACCATTAGGTCCATGCCTGATTGGTGAGTAACCTATGGCCACTTGGGCAGAAATAAGCTGAACTTTTTCTATGAAATCCAGTGGTTTATAATCAGATTACCAACTTCCTTAATAACCCAACACTTGCCTGTCTCCTGGGTAAAGTCAATCTAGAATAAAAGTGTACTCCAGCCCAGTGTTTATTTAGGTATCTTTGGATCTAAGAATCATGAAGCCATGGTTAAGAAACTGTATCTAACAATTATGTAAAGATACAGTATCAGTTGCAGGAGACAGACTGAAAATAATATATAATAACAAGAATAAATACTTTGAAAAAGAGAGAGTCACGATTTACTGCTATCTGAAGCATATAAAATAATTAAGTTCTAAAGATAATGATGACATAAGGAAATATTTTTAGGCATAAGCTTATGCAAAACAAAAAGAAACGAAAATTTCTTCAAAAATTTGACTTGGTGTAAAAAAAGTCCATGAGAAAAACAGGGAGTATTGAAGTTAACCAGAAATAATCTGATTCTTCAAGGCTCTGAAACATAGGAAAATACATGGCAAAAAGTGGTAGGGCATCTGGTCAATAAGAATAGAATACATAGGTAGAGATGCATGTTTGTGTTCAGTGTTTTGTTCGGTGTAGCCGAGACAGATGACATTGCACACAGTAGTAGCTATATAGTATAAATTATGTGGTAACAACGGATCATGATAGATTTTGTGTTCTATGTATTTCTTGTAGAAAGTAAGGATACCAGGTGTGGTCGTTGGTGCCTGTAGTCCTAGCTACTTGGGAGGTTGAGTAAGGAGGATCTCTTGAGCCTAGGAGTTTGAGGCCAGTCTGGACAACATAGAGAGTTCTCATCTCTAAAAAAATAAAAAAGAGAAAATTTTAAATATGGACGTCTAATTCATATTCTGTTTATATCCGTTTTCTAGGCCTCACTGAGTACCACTTTAGAGGCTTGCATTCTAATTAACCCTAATTCTGATTAGTTCAATGGTTTTATAACTTCGAAAATCTAAAAAGCTACTTCTTTATGCCATGGTTTCTATATTTGTCTTGCCTCCTTTGCTACAACAGATGTCTAGAATTTCTCATAAATCTTTTTCATTTGTGCTCTTATTTTTGAAGACTAATCTACTTGGAAAACAGGTGGCATAAATGATAATATTTCAAAAACCTGAATTGCGTGTTAATGCTTTTAATTTTTATGCCCAATAGACAGAATGTGCAAATTTCATCAGAGTACTTCAGCCATATAACAAAACTCACATATATGTGTGTGGAACTGGAGCATTTCATCCAATATGTGGATATATTGATCTTGGAGTCTACAAGGAGGTAAATAATGAAAAAGCATGAAAAGCATAATGTATTGTAATACGTTGTTACTTAATTCCTGTGACATAAAAGAGGCAGGTTTGAATATAAAGACTGAAATATATATGGCCAGGCATGGAGGTGCGTGCCTGTAATCCCAGAACTCCGGAGGATGAAGTCAGAGGGTCCCTTGAGCCAAGGAATTCAAATCCATCCTAAGCAGCATAGTAAGATCCTGTTTTAAAACAAAACAAAACAAAAAACGAATAGTTTATGAATAATATAGTAACTCATGTTCTTAGCCATTCCAGGGACTGTCATTTTCACCATATACTTGATCTACCTAATAAAAATGTTTTTCTATTAAAAGTGGTTTTTAGCAGGATGATCAAAATTAATAGTGTAAAATGTTAAAAGCATTTGTTTTTTATGGGCTCCACGTATGTCTTTATTTTCTCTCGACTTTCCTTTTTAACTAGATATATACAGAATGTTGTCATTGGTAAAAATTCATTTTCCATAAGATCTTGTAGTAGAATTGCATTATATAAATAATTTCATTTTCCCATCTAATAAAGTTGACCTGTTATGTATAATAGTGGACACTAAGTAAAGAATATTTTAATAATTTTGCTAAAATTTTATAGTCATTGGCACAATGAATTTATTGTTTCAGCTGGACCAAATTGGCATAATGGAAATAAAGGATGTATTAATTAGGAGCAATGTATTCCAGATATCAATTAGCACTTTAATAAGTGAGAAACATGCACATTTTTGCAACTAAATTATTTACCAATAATTTAGTTTACTGTCCTTGTGTTATGGACTTCATGCAATCCACCTTACATGGATTATTGCTTTCGAATTTCACAACACTCTTAATAAAGCCAGTGTTATTATAATTACCAATTTACAGGTTAGTAAAAATTAAGTCTCAATGGAATAAATAATGTGCTAAATCACCCAACTAATAAATGGTCTTGCAACAAATTGAATCAAGGCAGTGTAACTCTAGAGCAAGCATGAGCAACTGAGCTTTAGGATAAGTGCTCCCAGTTGTTTCTTGGTGATGTGCAATGTCATCCTCATGTTTATGTAAGTACAGTCATGTGCATCATAACAAAGTTTCCATCAGCAACAGGCTGCATATAATACAGTAGCCCCATGAGATTATATTACCCTATTTCTACTGTATCTTTTCTATGTTTACATATATTTAGATACACAAATGCTTACCATTGTCTTATGGTTGCCTGTAGTATTCAACAGTAACAAGCTGTACATGTTTGTAATCTAGGAGCCATAGGCTATAGCATATAGCCTAGGTGTGCAGTAGGCTATACTATCTAGGTTTGTGTAAGTGCACTCTGTGGTGTTCACACAACGATGACATTGCATAACGATGTACTTCTCAGAACATACCCTGTCTTTAAGTGATGCATGACTGTACTTTTTGTGAGTAACCACACATATTTGCAGGATAATTGGCTGTGTTTTTGAAAGTAAAGTCTGGGCTTATGGAAAAGGTTTCTTTACATTGACTTAACTGATTCACACAGAAATCAAACCCACAACTGTAGATGGATAGATTTTGCTTTCTAACCAACTTGTCTAACCAGCCCAGACTCAACTGTTTGAAAATAAAGCAACCCTGACAGTTAAATTTCTGAACCACTAAGAGACTAGGAAACTTGAATCCATCATTCTTTGTTAGTGGTGTAATGGTCTCTTGTCTAGCTCTGATGCAGGGTAATATATAATGTTAGCTCGTAGCATAGGGTATAATTATGTGATATAGCCCCACAGCTTGAATGTGTTTTGAGGCCTAAGGATAAAGGCCAAACTCACAACCTGCTGAGGGGGGCAAATAGTGTTCCATAGCTTCTTAAAAGTCACAAATGCTGGCCGGACACAGTGGCTCACACTTTGGGAGGCCGAGGTAGGCAGATCACCAGAGGTGAGGAGTTCGAGACCAGCCTGGCCAACAAGGTGAAACCCCATCTCTACTAATAATACAAATGTAGCCGAGCGTGGTGGTACGTGCCTGTAATCCCAGCTACTCTAAAGGCTGAGGCAAGAAAATTGTTTGAACTCGGGAGGCAGAGGTTGCAGTGAGCCAAGATTGCACCACTGCACTCCAGCCTGGGTGACAGAGCAAGTCTCTTGTCTCCAAAAAAACAAAAAAAAAAGTCACAAGTGCTGAAAGGGAATTTAGATTTTAGATGGAGCTAATTAGTAGCTAATTAGCAGCTTGGGACTGTCAAGAAGCTCTGGGGTAGTCAAACTTACAAGTTTCATGAATAAGAGAATTATGAGTAAACAGGGGCATTGAACCTTGAGTTTTCAGCTGGTCTGGTGTACAGGTAATTGTATGGCAGCCCTGCTTGAAAATTATTAACTTTTTAAATGAATCATTAGTCCCAAGAAATCATTGTACTTCTAGAGGGAGTTTTGAAGGACCTTCCATTTTCAAATAAATAAGGCCCCTCGTAAGGTAGCTGGGAAGAGGGAACAGCAATACACCAAAGGAGCAGAAGAAGGTATACTTCAGGGACTGCTACGCAGTGTGGCTGGGGCAATGGGAAGAAACAGGGAAAAGCTAAGATGAATCCCAGATTTCTGACTTTGCCAGTGAGTTGAAGAGTGGTGTTATTTATTGAGGTGAGAGTAGTAGCAAGTTTGAGGGAAATATGGTGAGTTAGTTTTGCACATTTTGCGTTTGAGGCATGTTCAATAGGTCATGCCAAGTGGCCAACTGGAGCTGGAATTTAGGAAGGAAGTCAGTGCTGCTGTCAACAACTTCTAATAGTAAGTTGAGGACAGATGGCCAGAGTTTGAAATATGGTTCCAGTCATTTACTAACTCCATTGCTGTGTGCATACTCTATAAACTTTCTATGCTTCTGCTTATTCAGTAAAATAATGATAATAGTAACTATTTCACAGAATTATTTTCAGAATAAAAATGAGAAAATGATTACATACTATTTGGCATAGCACTTGCTTCATTCTAGTCACTTAACATTCATTCATTTCTAGATAAGAGAAACACAGAAAGCTAAAGAGGCATGGATATACACAATATGTATATTTTACATATTTCTATAAAATAATATTTGTATCCCACAGTGCTGGGAAACCTTGAAAGCTGTTTAATACTTGGCTTGGTATCGTTTCCTCTGGGACCTCCCCTCTGCTGTTGCAGATCTTATCTTTAAATTGCCGTGATATTGACAATAATGTTGCTTAGCTGTTGTGATCATTAAATGTTTTCTTACTATCATTCCTACCTACTTGTATCATCTTTACTTCTCTGCCCATATTTCCACCTGTGTAGCTCAGACAGGTGCTTTTTGCATAATCAATCAAGAATAAGGAACTTCATAGAAGCAATCTTATAAAGTTGAAGTCTCAAAATATAGAGTGCCATTAATTCAGTCAGCTTATTTCAGGAAGCACATGGAATCATCCATTTTTTTTATATTGTTTTCTTGTATGTGTCCTTGACTGGCTCAAGGAAACTTGCTTTCTTGCTATCTTCTATTTCCAGTAGATATTGTCCTCAGCTTCCACAAATATCAATATAATGGGCTTCCATGGATCATTTAATCAAATATTGTATTCAAAAACAGAAGTCTATACAATTGTAAGAGTTTATCTAGTACCTTGGATCCACTGTTACATTTTCCCAGGTATTTTTTTTTTCTTTAATACTTCCTTCCTTCCTCTTTCCCTCTGTTCCTCCCTCCCCCGCCTCCCTTCCTTTTTTTTTCAGCTTTTTACTATAATTTTCTGGGGCATCAGGATTCAGTTCACTATTCTCTTTACAATATCCCATTACAGACTTTTGAGTCAATAAATCTATTTTATCTGTGGAGAATAATGTACCCTTAATGATATTTAAATATGCTTCTGAGTCACCATATACAGTTGTTTTCCCCTGGCATATCTCTGACCCCATCCGCAGTTGGGAAGCATGCCCTAAATGTGTTCTCACTAAACTTTTTTTCATAGCTCAGTTCCACTATTACAACTTTTCATTAGTTGGCCTATGCTAACAAAACATACTTGGATTTGATCACATTGTGGTCACAGTGAGTCTACAAATTAACTTCAACACATTTTTAAATTTATGTGTTTGAAATTCTGAGACTAGATTAGTTAAGAGGATAAATTTTGGAGACAGTCATTAATTCAACCTCCGCTTTGCCTCTTACTAGCTATGTGAGAGAATAAGATCAGTAACCCTTTCTATCCTCAATGCGATATTTGCAAGTCTGGAATTATTAAAGTATTACCAGCTACATTATTAGGCTGGTGGTGAGAATTCAATGAGATAAAGGGCATAAAGTTGCTGGCATTAGATTAGTACCTATTTAAGTACCATTATTATTTGTATTAAAGTGTTTACTTAAAATTATGATCCATAAATTGTTAACCAGGCTATTTAAATTGCTATTAGTATTTAGTATATTTTTTTAATTAGGCAATAGTTACTATTGGTCTTGTTCAAAAGAAAAACAAAGATCTGAAGTGCAACATAACACATAATTTTCTCTGTCTCTTTTGCTTTGTTGCTTGTGTTCTACATAAGTTGCACTGAATGGTCCTTTTTTATTACATGTGTGCTCTGATATAACCTAATAGATACGTCACCTAGACAGAATGTCTGAAGTGCAGGATTTCTGTAACTAGTGCATGCACAGAGTGAGTCATCATCCTTTCTGCTGGATGGTAGTGCTGTCATTGTTATGAAACACTCAATCTCATGGGGCCATATTCATTATACATTCATATTTTTTCTTGGAAAGTTCAACTTAAGATGTTATTTATTTTCCCAAATACTAAAAGTCTGCCAATGTCATTCTGTCTGTGGCCGCTATTATAAAAATAGATGTTTCAGCCAAAGTAACTATGTGGTTTAATGTGTACCGTGTTTTCGTAATAGTGAAATACTACAACATTTTTTTTTTACCCAGATGTATCAACAACTTGAAAATGAACTGTCTGCCTTAGAACACTTTTATATTACTATAATTTTAAAAACTATTACAAGGTTTAAGTCATTTGACATAGTTGAAGATGCTTAGTTATATAAATCATAATCATTATCCTGAAAGTATGATTATTATAGCAAATCTATTTCTTAAAAGATGAAGCTGGTTTTGTTAGGCTTAATAAGTTAGTCATGAAGCTCAAGAAATGTGTGTTCTTAGTGGTGATTTTGATATTGATAATGGTGAAGACTAAATGTACTGATGAGTACATTACTACTTCCATTTGAAAAACTCACTCAGTATTATCATTGCCACTTTGGGCAAAGGGAGACCAAAACATGGTTATTAAGTCTTGCCAGATATGTTTGCTAAAAAGTTAAGGAGTCCAGCCTGATGCACATGCTGTATACTCAATTAGTTTTATCAAATTCATGAGTTGGAATTCAGTTGGTATCTCCCACATTCTTACTGTTTGTAATATTTTTAAAAAGTTCACTGATATTAATATTTCTCATAACAGGATGTTATATTCAAACTAGACACACATAATTTGGAGTCTGGCAGACTGAAATGTCCTTTCGATCCTCAGCAGCCTTTTGCTTCAGTAATGACAGGTAAGATCAATAACAGGCAGTTCTTATCCTTAAATGGTTTTCTAAGAGTTATTTGTTGACTGAACCACATTTTCCTATTGAGTTAAAGTAATTTTTGACTAATCTTCCACCAGCAATTTGTTTCCATTATTTTAGTGCCAGATTTGTCTGTACTAAGCATTCTTCTCAGTAAAGGAAGGCCACAGCAATCCATGGTGTCTGCACAGTTACTTTTTAAATGAACTTCTGATTGAATTTTTATAATGTAAAAGAACACATAATTATGTGTTCTATATTTTATATTTAGATGTCTGGGGATTTTCTTATGTTGTAATATCTCCCTATCTGACTTAGTATGGAAATTAAATTTAGCAATTCCCTATGTGGGTAAATTAAATCAAATTAATCAAGCTGTAGAATACAGATAATAGAATGTTATAACATCTTCCTTTGCAATTTCACTATAACCTGATTATATCAGTGGAAACTGAAATTTCTGCTAGCGTAGCTAGTCTTCTCTCACTTTGTATACATCTTAAATTCTCTTATGAGATAGCTATCTTGTTCAAAGAAGCAGTGCTGTGTGGTCTGAAGTCTGTTCCAAGGAATGTCGACAAGACTTCTGAATTTCAACCATTATAAGGACTCCTTTTGTCTTGGTTTGGTTCATGACTTTAGTCTCTTTCTATTTAACTTGTCTGTCAAATGTTTGAACAGACGATAAGAGTGAAGCACCATGACATTTTAATTTTCACTTAGTGAAAACTAGTGATTTTGCTTTGAAGTGACAACATGTGTGTATTTGTGTTTTTTGAAAATTATGTGACTAATGGTCAGGCATTATTCTCAGAAAATGAGATACATGGTTTGTGATTCTGATTTGTGAAGTGGAGTTGGCACACTCTTAATAAAAAGCAAAACAAAACAATAGATTGTTGGCAGTTGTTACACCCCTTATGAATCTCCAAGTAATTTTAGGTACAAGAAAGAAGTTTGAAAGCCTGGATATTCAGATCTAATTTTTATGTTGAAATATATTTTTCCTAACAAAACATTCAAATACTTGCAATTTTATAGTTTTCAAAGTGACAGTTCGCTTCGTTTACCAAACATTTTAATAATGTCTTTGTTATTATTATTTTATTCTTTTTAAAAAATATGCCCACAATGAATTATTGCCATTTACCTGATACATCGTAGGGAAATACTGTAAGACGATGGAAGCAGTACCTAATCTATGTCTACTTTACATAGCTGGAGTTCTCTCTCTCTCTCTCTCTCTCTCTTTGTGTGTGTGTTTCTTTAGAAGTTAGCTATCTCATTCTTAAGGTTGAATTACCTCTGATCGTTCACTGAAATCTTATTTAGATGGATATAAACAGGGGCTATAGAAGGTATCTTCATGCCTTCTTATACAAGGCAGAATTTTAAAGATATGTTTCTGAGCAAAAATAAATTTCAGTGACAACACAATGTATTTGTTCTCATATTTAGGCATTCATAAAATCTAAATGCTTTGTAGGGATTAGCCATTTTTTACATTGTGGTATTAAATGTAAAGCCAAGTGGTTGACTAACAAGTTTCTTGAAATAGTAAAGGTTTACCTCTCAAAGAGACACCATATTCTCCTGCAGGGACAGCCTTCTTCCTGCCACTCCACCCCACCCCTACCCAACACCCTGACTAACATTAGGGAACATGGATCCCTACTCCCTTCTTCTCCTTCCCTTATATTTTTCTCACTCCCCTTCCTTCCATCTTCTTCCTCTCTCTAACCTGCCTTTTCTCTCTTCTCTTTGTCCTCCCCTTCTCCTGCCTCCGCTTTTCCCCCTCTTCCTCGTACTTCCCTTCTTCCTCCTTCTCACCATCCCTTCTCTCCTCCTCCTTTTCCTTCTCCTTTCTTCTTCGTTCTTCTCTCCTTTGTGTCTCTTTTTCTCCTTGACATTCCCCTTCTCTCTTTTCTTTCTTTCTGTCTCTGGTGAAACAGAACATGCATTTTACACAAATAACAGAACAAAGAAGTTTGGTATGCAGTAATGACAACATCTTTCCCCTTTCAAGAATTCCTGTTTATCAGAACTATTAGAGACATGATTAGCTACAAAGAATGCAACATGTTATAATTACCAAGAATGACTTTAGTGCTGAAAGCTCCCTTTCAGCAGAGGTTAGGCAAAGAAAATTTGTGGTCATTGAGGTTGTGTCAGTTAAATAAATACTAATTACACAATCCATTCCTCATTATGGCATTTAGCTTTTCATATTTTTTGTGTCTTATTCTAAAGAGGAACTCTTAATTATGATATTTATTTGAATTATTTGTGGGGAGAGGAGAAAGAGGAATTGCTTATTATTATTTATTGAAAAGGGAAGCTGATGCATGTGCAATTATTAATTCAGAAGAATTTGGCCTGTTTTATATTCAAGTATTCAGCATCAGCTTACCAAAGTAAATTGAGTTATCCTTTCTTCAACTGAGATAAATTTTCAAAATCTGAATGTGAAGTTTATGAAACAATACATTCTGATATTAAGCAACAAACATCTTTGGTGTCATGCTGTAAAATTTGTATATGTTAAATAGCATCTACTGCCGTACTCTTAAAAGCTCTGTGTACTTTTTTCTCCCTCTCAGATGAGTACCTCTACTCTGGAACAGCTTCCGATTTCCTTGGCAAAGATACTGCATTCACCCGATCCCTTGGGCCTACTCATGACCACCACTACATCAGAACGGACATTTCAGAGCACTACTGGCTCAATGGTTAGTTACTTTTTTGTTGTTCACTTTTGATTGTCTTGCCTTTGGTTTAAAATAGATAAGAAGTGCATTATTATTCATTCAAATGTATTTTGGAATAATTGATTTAGCTCAACATTATAAAATACATTTGAAATAATTCCTCACTAAGAAAATCTCCAACCCCTTTTGTTTATATAGTGATACATAATATTTATTGAGTGTGTGCTATTCCTCAACACTCTTCTATGCTCTAATTAATATTTTACATATTTACAATGACATCTGGGATGTATCATTATTTTATTCTTTAATATGCATAAACTATTATGCTATAAAAATACTGAAGTACGGAGAAGTAATTTGGTCAAGGTGTTATAACTTATCAGACGCAGAGTGAGAATTCAAGCAGGCAATCTTACTCTTGCAGTCTTTGTAAAGACCAAGGCATGCACTGTCTGTTAGCCCAATGAACTGGGGTTAGATTATAATGGTAACTTCTGTTGCTTAAAAATAATATACATTTGGGTTAAGACACTTCTCTTCAAAATTTTAAGCATATTAATACTGACATAATTTTGTCTGACTACCATTTTATTTAAGAATCATACAATATTTTGAGTTTAACATTTTTTAAAAACATAAGAATCTTATAAGTGAATTTATTTAATTAATCCAAGGAACACTACAAGGCATCCAACTCCACCCCACTCCCCACTACCGCCTTACAACAGATCAAATTTTATCATGATTCTCTAATATATGACTTTATTCCACTGCGTGGCAGAATGACTTAATACTGTAATTTAAGCAGGCAGGCATTTTTCATTCCCATAACAAATATTGGACCTTAGTGAAGGAGGCCAGCGTAGAGATTTCCTAGGGGCTATCTCTCTATCTCTCAGTGCCTTTTAAGCAGTGACAACATAAACAAAAGGAAAAACACTTTGAAAACATTTCTTTAGTCAAAAACTCCAGATCTATTTGTTTATACAACAATGTGTTTCTCATCAGCCAAAAAAGTACCCTTAATAGGTAGTCTTAAAAGGGAAAACAAATATAGAATATCCAGGACTATGTGATTACCCATTAATTTCTTAACACACATGAAAAGCAAAGCTATCTTTTTGTGCATTGTCAGATATTTGTGAAATTATTTGGTTTGAAAGTAAGTTCTTAGATGTCACCTATAGAATAGCTTAGATACCTATTTGAGTAAAAAGATATTTTATGGCTTAAAATGAAGTATAAGATTGTATCTCTGTCTTGGAATGACAAGTACCACGTTTTTCCTCCTCTAAAAAACAATAGTATTTTTTCCATTACTGTAACATATTCATTAATAAGTCAGCAACATTGTCAATACAATAAATGTAGGAAATAGGCATTCAACTATTATTTGCCTAGATATGCTATTTTTAGTGCTGTATGAAGAAGATTAGAGATTAGGAAGCCTTTGAATTGGTTTAACAATTTCCTTAATAAATAACTTCTGAGACCCTATTGCCTACTGGGTGCTACTCTACCCCTGTGGCCTGCATAGATAGATAGGGGAGGGTCACTGACCTCACAGATGATGAATGCCTTGCTCAGCCTGAAGCATAAAGCGAGAGTGGGAGACAAGGCTACAAAGCTGTAAATATTATTTTGAAACCATGATGGCTTACTTTTTAATCAAGGAGTCAGAACTTTGTTTTTCTAAAGGTAACTTACAAAAACAATAGCATGTTTTTTAATAGTATGAATGGAAGACTAAAGAAGGACGAGGACAGAGAGACAAGAGGCTATTGCATGAAAATAGGGAAATGAGAAAGGGACAGCAACAAAGGTAGTGGAAGTGGGGATGGGCATGAGAATATACTGCAAAGAATATTTGAAAGAGAATATACTGGCTTGTAAATAGAAGAATCCAAGGACATGAGGCAGGGCTCAAGAGATTTGGATGCTGGGAAAATTTGCAATTAAAGAAGCCAGTAGAATGGAGGAAATTGAAGGTAGGAGAAAAGGCAAATGGTAGAGGAAGTCTCAATTGACCGAATTCAAGTAAATAATTATGATGCAGAAAAACTGACTTTTATGATCCTAGGAGATTCAAGGCAGACCGCTTAGCAGTTAAAAGCCAGGGTGATCATATGACCTACTTTGCCCAGGACATTTTCAGTTTGCTTCTGTTCTTTTACTCTTAAAAGTGTCCCAGTTTAGACCAAAATTATAGCTTTGTTTCTGTGGAACTATTTATTTGTGCTTAATTCCTGAGTGGTGACTTTGATCAAACTTTAATGTCCATTCAAATTATTTGTTTGTATATATGGAATCTATTAACAATAGAATCTATTTACAGGGCGTTATAAGGATTAAATTAAATCATATCGGGAAGTCTATTAGAAGATAATTTTAAGAGCTGAATTAATGTCAATATCATCATGATCATTATTATTCCTGAAGGTAGCAGTGGGAGGTAGAAGTGGGGCTAAAACCTGAATGCCGTGTGAGTCTCCACCATCTCTTTAGCATTTTGTATTATTGACCACCTTTTCATTCTCTCCCTCTACACCTCATAATTCTGTGAGCTCATCCATCCGAATAGTTTCCACTGTTTCCTGTGTTCCAGTGTTTCCTAAAATTGTATTTCCAACCTTTTCCTGTAACTAAGTGGCCTTAAAAATAATTTATTTGGATGACTTCCATTTTCATTCTAGATTAAAAGAAAAAAGATTATTGTTTTATAGAAAAATCAAGATATGTAAGCCTTAGTTTTGACTGTGCTGTTAAATTGCTTTAAGGTTTTTACAAGTGGTTTAATGACCCTTTGTTTTAATTGGATCTAAAGTCTAAAATCTTGTGAATGTTATAGATCCTGTTTCTTCTTTCAAATCTGTCCTCCAATATCCATTTCCTAATTTTTATCTATTTTAACTTTCTTAACTTCATCCACCCAGTTACCTTGGAGTTATCTTTGATTCCTTCCTCTTCTTCCTCTCCTTTATCTAATCTATCGCTAAGAGCTTTTACTTCCTTGAAAATATCTGCTGACCTTGTTCTTTCTACGGTTACCATTTTCCTATAGGGCTTCATTACTTCATCTCTGGTTTATTGCCACCATTTTATTGTTTACTAACTGCTCTCCCCATCTCTCATCTCTTCCCATTCAAATTTATTTTATATAATATCCATGCTAGTCCTATCTTTGGCACTTTTAAAGTGCTATTTTACTTGACTGTTATAATCCTGAGAGAATTACTATTTGCACTTTACATTTGGTTATATATTAGATGTCAGATAATAGTTCATAGTTAAACAGCAAGTAGAGGTGAGACTGAAGCCCGAATATGTGTATCTAGCCCCCTACATTATATTATTTCCGTTGTATGATACAGTTCATCAGCTCAAAATCCACTCTTTTGATGGCATATCCCCTGCTCTTTAAAGCCTCACTACAAACTGGGCCATATGTACATGCCATGTGGGGCAATAGCAAACCAAGGATGTGGGTCTGGTAGCAGGAATTAGGACAGATAGAGAAAATGGAGTTCAGCAAGCAATGAGGGAGACCTAGGCAGTCTGGCTGGAGCCAGGGAAAGCAGGGAAAGTGCAAGCAGCCAGTCAGATGTTTGCTAAGGGAAAGGCAGGCCAGAGCTAGAAGAGCACAATGCTTCAGGAGACTCAGTCATTCAGGAGTTTCCCAGTCCACAGAAACTAGGGCAGAGTAAGGGGAGAAATTATCGAAATGATGATATTCTTATAATGAAGAGGGATCTGATGGACTCAGACAAAATATTGGCTTGCTAAGAGGACATTTCTGTCCTTTATGAGAAATGGCCATTTTCCAGATACAGTCAGCCTATGGTCCAAAGTCAATGGGGTCATCTGTCTGGAGTCAGGAGTGAGAGGGGAGAGAATACAGATGAAGTGCGACAACTGAATATTTAACTGGTAAGATGCAGTTTCTAAAGAATTACAATTTTTAATACGATGCTACATGAATCTTTTATAAATCCATTTTTATCACTGAAGCATTTAGGGAGTTTAAAATTCTTGATACATGTGTGCATGCCATATTGTGTTCTGTGCCCCACTTGGCATTAACCAGAGTGAGATCAGCTAACCACTTAACAGTACAAGGATCCTTCTCAGAATTATTCTAGGACTCTTTAATCCAGTTTCAAGATTTAAGAAGTAGGAATCCTGATTCCTTCCTTAAGATACTAATCCATCTAGCAAATACCTTACGAGGAGTATACAAAATGGCAAAGATGAAATTTTTTCATCTTTGAGGCAGTTTTCATTTGAAGTTGTAAAAAGTGTTTTTTACAGTACTTTTATGGGCATTTCTTAATGAAGACTGATGGTTCCACACTTTGATTTATCAACTTAATCTTAAAACATGTAGGAAACAGGAATATAGATGCAGACTAGGGTGTTTACTCAAATGCAGTTGAGCTTTTGTTACAATTTTAGGATAAAACTAAGAAGTGTGACCACTTGGAAGATGAAAGCAAGCAATAACGCCTCAGATGCAAGCAGATGTTTTTGTTTTCTTTCTTGGAATAGATGAGAACTTTTGTTTTAAATTTTCATTTTTAACATATGGAGACAGTTTTCATCTGAAGTTTCTCTTGGGGTGATCTGTTGTCTGTAAACTCTCCTTCCACATGAAAGGAGAACATTAAAAAATAGTAATAGGAAAATGAGACTATAAGAAGTAGTAAAAGGAAGTTAGGAACTCACTGTCTGTTAAATAATGCTAGTGTGCTCATCTGGGTGAAAAGAGGTTTATAGGGAGGAAGGGAAGTAGTGTGTGCTGCAGGCCACATGAGTTTATGCAATTTTCTTTTGGCATTGCCTCTTGGTGTCATGCTAGAAGTTCATCTGAAAATGCACGATTTCAAACTGCATTCCTTTTGGGGCATGTACTTAAATGCCAAATGGAGAAAATGTGCTATAATAAAGCCCAGGTGCCTAATGGTATAATTTTAAATTGTTGAATTCATCAAGTATGTACTGATTAAATGATACCTCTTTTTACCCAAATTTGGCAACAAATCAGGAAGAGCTTCTGTCATAAAATACTAACATCAGAGTTCTAAGACTGGATCTTAACAGAATCTACAAGAAAGAAATTCTGTTCTTGCAACTTGTATTTATTTTTAACTCTCAAGTATGCTTCCTGTTTAAATTACAGAATAAAGCACTATTTGATACTAACTCTTTTTCTTATAATTAAATTTCTTTATACAATAATCATTTAGCTTTAACACCTCCAGTATTCCCCTCTAAAACATTTTTTACAGTGCTGGCAAGAGAACCGATATTTAAAAGAGAGTTCAATAAAATCAATAATGACTGAATAAACAAATAAGACTATGGTATACATTAGTTGAAAGGTAAAATCAATATCGCTTGGAAAATTATCCATGCTCTTTCCTCCTCCCATCTCATTGATGTCATACTGAAATTTCTGAAACGTAGACTGGTGTCATAGCCTACCTATTGGCCATGTCAAATAGCCATTCCTGTCAACACTTGGATGCCTTTTTTCATATCCTAAATGGATTGTCCTATGCATTTCTACAATATGACAATGAATTGCCATATTTATTTATACTCCTTTTAGACATCTTTTATCTTTCTATTCTATTTTATTATTCTGCTCTTTTTCTTTTAATTGAACTGTGAAAACAAGTGAACAGCAATCAGTTCATGGAACCCCTTCTCCCATTTGAGTGACTGAGGAAAGCTTTATAAGCGACTCTCTCCTTCATATTGGTATCCCTTTTAACTGTTAGGTTTTTCTGTTTCAAATCACTGAGTTCTGATTTTTTTTTTCTCTCTCTAGAGAGGAGATTCTATACACTTTGCACCATTATGTTATTTTTTAAATTATAAATTCAATTTAATAATTTTGTAGGTTTGACAGGACACTAAAATTTCAAGGGCCATCATGCTGCATGTGTAATTTCTATATTAATTATATGTAAGTGCCACGATAAATTCTACTAATGTTAATACCAATTTTAATCCTACATATTTGTGAAGATAAGGAAAGCCAATCATTTCCTATAATTTCTGCATAGTTTCAGTTTTATGTATTTTTTCCCATTTATATTACTTAAGAATTTATTATTAATTCCCCATACCGCCCTGTCCATCCATACAATTGTATTACTGACCTTGAGTTAATGAGTCTAAATGTATCTTTTTTCCCATTCCATGTATACATAGGGTTTTATTTATTTTTGTATTTGTATATGTTTGAAATACACATGGCAGTTCAGCTAGAGAATTCCATCCAGTTTGGCAGCACTGGATTTAAACATCTGTAAATTCAAAAAGTTCTGTAGATTCTTATTCATCCCTGGACTGTATTTGTGGGAACCCCCAGTTGGTTGTTTTTTTCTGTTCATTGTTGTAATATCATTTCAAGTCAGTGGGAAAAATCATGGCTAGGCATTCTCCTTAGCCATGTCTTGACCATTTGTCAATATTTCCTTAATCCAGATTATACTTGGTTTGATACAGAGTATCAGTTGTTACTAATTCTTGCATTAATTCAATAATTTTCTTTTTTTGCACTAAGTTCCTTGAATATATCAATTAAATACATTATTTCTCTGTTTTCTTAAATTTCAGAAACCCAAATCTCACATTTATAGAACAATTTGATCCCACAAAGAGTTCCTTTTTTTTTTCTTTTTTTCTTTTTTTCTTTTGAGACAGAGTCTCGCTCTGTCACCTAGGCTGGAGTGCAGTGGTGTGATCTCGGCTCTCTGCAAACTCCACCTCCCAGGTTCACACCATTCTCCTGCCTCAGCCTCATGAGCAGCTGGGACTACAGGTGCCTGCCACCAGACCTGGCTAATTTTTTGTATTTTCAGTAGAGAGGGAGTTACACCTTGTTAGCCAGGATGGTCTCGATCTCCTGACCTGGCGATCTGCTGGCCTCAGCCTCCCAAAGTGCTGGGATTACAGGTGTGAGCCACACCAAGAGTTGCTTTTTAAAAGAAAACATATTTAAATAAAAAATCTGAAGTCCTGGTTTGAGATTTAAAAAAAAAAAGATTTTTACTTTGCTCAGTGATTAAAACCAAATGTTTGTGATTTACTAATAATTTGAGAGAGGGCCGGGTGGGGGTGGGGAGAGATGTTGAATGGAATTGTTAATTGACCTTGCCAATTTGAGATTAGTTAGAAAAAAATAAATAAATACTTTATGTGATTTTCTAAAGTTTTATTTTTATATGTTTTTGAAAAACCATACCAAAGTGAGGTTATCAAGAATATAAAAAGTCCATTGAAGTTCTAAATTACCGACAAAACAAACAAAACAAAACAGGAAAATAATATAGAATAAGGAGAAGAAAGTTCATGAATGTATTTCCCTCTTCTCTTTCCCTTTCAAAGCTTTGCATTAAAGCAAAGAAGAGATTAGATGGGAGACACATGGCCAACCCAGAGAGGCTGAGACTTGTTGTTGTTGTTTTTTTGTTTTGTTTTGTTTTGTTTGAGACGTAGTCTCTCTCTCTATCACCCAGGCTGGAGTGACTTGGTGTGATTCTGGCTCCCTGCAACCTCTGCTTTCCGGGTTCAAGGGATTCTCGTGCCTTAGCCTCCCAAGTAGTTGGGATTACAGATGTGCACAACCATGCCCGGCTAATTTTTGTATATTTAGTAGACAGGGTTTCACCATATTGTCCAGGCTGGTCTCAAACTACTGACCTCAAGTAATCCACCCACCTCAGTCTCCCCAAAGTGCTGGGATTATAAGCATGAGCCACCACACCCAGCCCCAACATTAACTTTTGTCTATTGAAAAAGGCTACTGTGAAGCTTTCTTTATTGGGATATTGGCCAATTACTGTGCATTTGCAGGAGAGTGATTTTCATTACACATGGGGCACACAGCAATCAGAGCTCTAGGCAAAACTCTAGAAAAGACAATATTGATCTTTTTCACATCCTGCCAATTTATTTTTCTTTTAAACCTTTCTGGCTTCTCTTTTCTCTTGCTTCTACTTCTTAAAAAACCAGTGCTCTGTGCTTCTTTCCAAGTGCCACTCATTTCCTACTTAAAGTCTTTCCTTCATTTCTCAATAACCATACTGTCTGTCTTCTTTGCTTTAATCCAATTATTTCTGAACTAACATCATCCTATTACACATCTGTTACCTGGTTAATTCACAGTTATTTAAAACCAAGACTTAAAATGCCCAATACCTCTTAAACAAGGATTTAGAAACACAAATAGATTTATCACTGATACAGTGAAAAGAGGTTTATCATATTGCGAACATTTTTACACTGTACATATATTATGGCCATCTTTCCAGGTCAGTACATACAGATCTAGTAAATTTTTAATAATGATATATTGTTTTTACAAGTACATGGATGTACTAAATTTTCTATTAACCCCTCTGTATTGTCATCATAATGATAATGCTTATCAGCCTCATAACTATATTAATAATAAATCACATTTATTAAACACTTATTGTATAATCAGCCTTTGCCTGATGCTAAATGCTATACATATATATATATATATGCTATATAAATTTCAGTATGACATCAATTAGGTGGCAGGAGGAAAAAGCATGGATATTTTTTGAAGTGCTATTTATTTTACCTTTTAACTAATATATACCATAAATAGCCTTATTCTGTTTATTCAGTCATTATTGATTTTATGGAACTCTGGTAAACATTGGCTTTTGTATTGTAAAAATTGTTTTGGGGGAATACTGGAGGTGTTAAAGCTAAATGTTTGTTGTATAAAGCTATATATATAAATGCTATGTATATAGCATATATAAATGCTATATATAAAATGTTATGTATATGGTATATATATAAAATGCTATATATAAATGCTATATATAGCATATATACACATATAAAAAGGAATTTAATGCTTATATAGATGCTTTATGTATATGAATGCTATATATACACACATATAAATTCACTTGGTAATAATATAAATTATCTTATTAGGTAGATGACATTGGTAGTCTTGTATTACATATGAGTAAATTGAGTCATTGAAAAGATAAATAATGTGTCAAAAGTCACCACTCCAGTAAGTGGCAGAGAAAAGATATAAACTCAGAAAGTTTATCTAGAGCCTATACTGCTATATTGAACTTGAACAAAACACTATTGGTTGTTTCCATTTTTATACCGCTAGGCAATTACACAAAATTCATCAAAGTATTAATACATCACAATATGTCAAAATCAGTGCTAGATATTTACTATTTCCTAAGCCTTTTAATGAAAGACATGGTGGTTACTTGAGCTTCCCACAGTCGCAGCTGCTGCATGTGTTACCCCAGCCTGGACTTGCTTCTGACTTCACCTCCTCCTTCCTTTGCCCTCCACCTTCCAGCTCAGGGATCCCTTCCCTCAGGGCTGTGTTCTCTGAGTAGAATGTGGTAGATGGTGGATCATAAAAGTAAATACCCTTCTGGGGTACAGAAAAAGTTAAGAGAGGATTAACCTGAACTAATCATTCAATGTGTCCCCTGGCACCTAGCTAACCCTGGCTCCAGACTGAACCCCTAACACTGACCACAGACTGAGCCCTCTAACCTTGGCCATCATATGATTGTTATTTGTGGCCGGACACTAAGTAAGAAGATTTCTTAGAGTGTATTTTTTTTTATTGTATTTTGGGTTCTGGGGTACATGTGAAGAACGTGCAGGTTTGTTGCATAGGTATATACGTGCCGTGGTGGTTTGCTGCACTCATCAACCCATCATCTATATTGGGTATTTCTCATGATGCTATCCCTCCCCTAGCCCCCACCCCTAGACGGGCCCTGGTGTGTGATGTTCCCCTCCCTGTGTCTGTGTGTTCTCGTTGTTCGGCTCCCACCTGTGGGTGGGAGAGTGCGGCGTTTGGTTTTCTGTTCTTGTGTTGGTTTGCTGAGAGTGATGGTTTCCAGCTTCATTCATGTCCCTGCAAAGGACATGGAACAGCCCTTCTTGCTAAAAGCTCTCAATAAACTAGGTATTGATGAAATGTATCTCAAAATAATAAGAGCTATTTATGACAAATCCACAGCCAATATCATACAGAATGGGCAAAGACTGGAAGCATTCTCTTTGAAAACCGGCATAAGACAAGGATGCCCTCTCTCACCACTCCTATTCAACATAGTATTGGAAGTTCTGGCCACGGCAATCAGCAAAAGAAAGAAAGAAAGGGTACTCAGTTAGGAAAAGAAGATTTAAAAAAAAAAAAAGTTATTGCCTCAGAGAAATCTTATCATGCCCCACCAATAGAGACATAATTCAAAGGACACATCCTATCTAACTGATTATAAATCAACAGTATATACCTTTACCAACTGTAATTTATAATCCATCAGTAAAAGATAGGAGGATGAGAGGCAGAGAGGGGCAGCAACAGAATCTCTTATGTAGGTGAACAAATAAATTGAAATAAACAGAGCCTACTCCACCTGGACCTCAGAATCTCATGGTCAGCAATATCAATGTGCTTTTTATTATGTTTGCTAACATAACCCTGCCTCTACTCATAATGATAAAAGAGGAATTGAGCCATGATTCCAGAATATTCATGAAACTAAATATTCATAAGCAGAACAGACAATAAATGTTTGAGAACAGTAACGTTACAAGCACTCAAATATGAAATATGCAACCTCTGCCCTTTGTTGTAGCTTTCAGTTGTGAAGAATAGTTTTAAAAATAAAATTTAGTCTCCTAATGAAAAACAGACAAAGAAAGACACGGTGGTTAAAAACTTCATTATATAGAAAGAGAATATAAAATCATAGTATCTCCATATCTGAAAAGACCTACAAGTAATTTAATCTAGTCATGTTCTCACCTGTTCTCTGGAATTCCTGGAGAACTTGTTCAGTACCTCTATGCTGATACATATTTATACATTGTGTCATGTTCATTTATATACAACATCTCATTTTCCACATCCTGCCCATAGTTCATTTTTTTAAAATCCTACTGCTAATTGCTTTTACATGGAAATATCACCATCCTATGATGACTGGATTGTTTCAGCATCTTAATTTATAGCTTCTTTTCTTTCAAACAGGAGCCAAATTTATTGGAACTTTCCCCATACCAGACACCTACAATCCAGATGACGATAAAATATATTTCTTCTTTCGTGAATCATCTCAAGAAGGCAGTACCTCCGATAAAACCATTCTTTCTCGAGTTGGAAGAGTTTGTAAGGCAAGATATATTTATATGTTTTACTGAAAGCATATATATATGTATATGTATGTGTGTATATACATACATATATACATAATATATTACATACATATATACCTGCATATATGCATAACATATATACATAGTATATATACATAATATATTACTTAAAGCATATATATATGAAAACAACATGCAAGGTTTAAGTCAAAGTTAATGCCCATTATTCATAAATGGTATGATTCATACTACCCTAGATGTGTAATTTTTGAGATCCAAATGTTAAAAAAGAAAAGAAAAGAAAGAAAAAGAAAAGAATTCACATTTTTCAAACATTACAGTTTGTTTTCCAACAGTGCCTGAACTGTTGCCCTGGTGTGAGTTACACATCTTTGGCAGCTTATTTCTTTTATTGAAGGGCTATTCCTTTGCCAGTGATTGCTATTCCCAGTAACATCATTGCATTGTCCTGATCCCTGGAGCTTAAAATTTTTTTATATAATGTTAAATAATCCAAATGAAAGTAACTTAATGTAATCCCTAGAGTAATTTAAGTATCATCAGATGTATATTCTATATTTTTATCATCATGCACATCACACATGTAAAATTATGTATCATTACATGTATCAAATAAGCTGAAATTTTGTTATATTATTACTCTATTAAATATTTTCTAGACCTGTAATCTAGATTAGGTTCTGAGAGAAACTGAGGCAAAGAGGAAAAAACAAATAAGCTCAAGGAAAAATATTTATTTTGAAGAAAACTGCAATGAGTTTTTAATCTTGCTATTTTATGTAAATTATAGATAAGCACAGATACTCTGAGAAGCTTCTATTTTTGATTGAATACAAGCTTTATGGAATAATAATGCTACTATAATCATACTTTGACTTCAGTATATTATTTTTCTGCTTAGATTTGTCTCCACTGAAATAACTTTTCTTAAATATACACCTTTAGCATGAACTCAGTTATTAAGGGGAAGAGCTGTTAATGAATACTCTCAGCGGGAAGCTTTATTTGGCCTTGTACAAACTTTTCATTTTCTTCCATCTGAACCTATCACGTTTTTGTTTCAATCTGTACCCTCAGGCTTCTGAACACTTTCGGGGACAGAAATACAAACCATCATTGCACTTAAAAGTGCTAATGAAAACATGGCTTTTGAATGAGGCCAACTTGTGAGCCCAGATCATTCTTTACCCAGTGTCCTAGCCAATAATGCTGTCTCCCACTGATCCCCTCACCCCCAGGGTACAGATTCTCTAAAAAGCATTCTCATTCTTTCAGACTCTAAGAATTCACAGTAATTTCTCTTGAAGCCTCTTGCCTAGAGATGAATGCCTGTTGTTTGGAGTAGTCCTAGTGTGTTAGTGTATTGAAGCATGCCTTACAGCAACAGTATCCTGATCCTAAAAAGCTGTGTTGTGGGTTGACATTATTTGTATAAATGAGCTCTGTTAAATAAAGAATAAGGGATTTACAATCAATTAAATGAATTTCAAGAGTCACTTTCTGATGAACATACATAGCAAGTAAGTATATATTTTGTGCACCAGTTCAATACTTATTTCTTGATAAATATAATCCATTTAACAGAAATGTATTTATAACAAAGTAATGTCTTACCCTAGTATAAATATACTGAAAGTTAATCTCAGAGGTGGAGAAATGTATTAAAGAAAAATGTAGTTGCCCCATGTATAAATTCTTATATTAAAATTATAACCTATTCTCTAAACATCAACATGTAATATTTTATTTATATTATGAAAAAACACCTAGAGAACTGGAAAGGCAGAGAAAATTGTCGTAAATGAGTTTTCCCATCACACACACACACACAAAACCTCTGAGGCCACACAGCAAGATTCTGTCATGCTATTGTTCTTGGTTAAAAAGCTAACAAATTGTGAGACCCAAAAAGAATATATAATGGATGAATTTACTTTTAAAAAAATAGAGGTTCTTCATTAATTAGTGTATCTCTACTCAATCACTCTTTTAAATGAGCACGTCTTCAGAATTTCTCCCTGTACATATAATCCATTTGTCAAATGTCTACAATGTTTTGCTTCTAAATGCTTTCCTTGCAGTTTCTTAGTTGCATCACATGCTGCCCATGTTTCTAACTTAATAATCTAAGATGAAATTGTGTCAAAAAGTGAACACTTTCAAGTGGAGATTTCACTGACAACATGAGAAATGACTGAAAATCTTTATTTAAAATATGACAAGATGTCCTACAAAACCATAACAACTTTAGCAATAGTTTAAAAAGACCTCAGCATCATTGTTGCTGTGGTATGTTATTTTCACATAAAAAAGATTATTTTGACATTATTTGAAACTTATTCTTTTCTGTTGTTTCTTCCCCCCAATGTCATTATAATATTGTTTTTTCTTTTGACAAATAATAACAGAATGCACCTCTATGCTGTGAAACAAAATTGAGTTCAATAGATACAAGTAAAGATCTAAGAAGCAACAAATCACGTTAGAGGAAACTAAGAGTAAACTCTGTATGCTTCACTGAATTTATAAAGATTTTTTAGTAACATGAGAGTCCTTTATTCTATGTGTTCCATCAGCATATTCCCACAGAACATATTTGGAAATACTCAGGTTTTGTTGTTCTTGCTGTTATAGTTGTTCATTTGTTTTCATGTTTCATTGAATACGTTAGCACAGTAAAGAACTGCTGACAATTTAAGAGCTCCCTTCATCTTCAGCTACTAACTGAAAAACAATTGTTTTATTGACTTGTAAAACTCGTTTTATTGACCTGTCAAAGATATTATTATTAGACTAAGTAGTAAACTCTGATTGGTGGGGAAAAGGCTTTGGCAATAGAGAAACATTATATAAAAATGGGTAAAGGATTATTCGCAGAACAAGGGTAAATCTTCTCAATTTTATAACTCTTTTGTTCATTATTTTATCATCTCATTTTTCAACAACAGCAACAAAATATAAAATAATTTCTGTGCAAAACGCACTATACTAGACAATTAGTGTAAATAATCAACCACTGTCCCTTTTCCTTCAAAGTTTATAGTATAGTGGGGGCAATAGACATATCAACAAATAATCATAATGTGATGTGATAGAGTTATGAGCTGAGAACTCTAAGAATTTGGCGAAGCCCAAAAACGAAGGAAGTGGTGCTTTAGTTGAGTTCTATGAGGAAGTGGAACAACACTAACGAGTGGAGGCCAGGCATTTGAGGCAGCGTGGTGACAGTTTTTTTTTTTTTTTTTTTGGTTTGGTTTGGTTTTATTTTTTGTTTATAGAACAGTGAAATCTTGTTGTAACTGGAATTCAAAGGATGTGTCTGGGGAGCAATGACTTTTGAGATTAGAGTGGTAAATTCGTTGATAAGAAGTCTTGTTTCCATGTTAGTGAGTGTGAACTCTATCCTGTAGTCGATGAGGGATTATAAAATGTTTTAGCAGAGAAGTGACAAGATAGGTAAATACAGTTAGCAGCAATTTGAAGAATGTATCTGGATCGAGAAATATTTGTGACTGGGAGAACCCGTTAGGGTGTTCCCTAAAGACAACAGGAACAAAGAGATAAGCACTAAGAGTAAGTTGAAGAGATAGTTCAGGTAGAAAGTATATGTAGATTTCTATAAAGTCCTCACTTTATTACTGCTCTTTTATTATTTGCCTGGTATGCATAGGGCTGACCAATAGAGCATTCTGGTAATGATGGTACTTGTTCTACACCTGCACTATCCAATAGCCATGTAGATGTTAGTCTTCAAATATGACTGGCATGACTCATGAGCTAAATTTTTTAATGCATTTTAATTCTCTTTCTCCCATCACAGAGATTTTGATACCCACCTTGTAGACAAGTACCCTTTTATTCTTTGTAATTGTGATTACTAGAAGATACAGCATGGACCAGGAACATGTGCACAGATATATATTTTGATATGAGACAGTAAATAACAAAAAAAAATTATGAGCACAGATTTTTATATTTGGACATGAAGAACTTCATGTGGTTCTGAGATATGGGGACTCAATAGTCAGTTGAAAATATAACCTGAGGCTCAGTAGTCTCTGGACTGATAAATTTGAAAATTACCAGTATACTGGCAGATCTTGAAGTTATGGAAGTGCCTGACATTGCTCAGACAGATTTGTAGTGCAAGATCAAAGGGCAAGGATGGAATCCAAAGGGACAATGACATTTAAGAAATAGAAGAGAAAAATGTCTGCAAAGGCAATTTGCAGAGTGGAATGGTGTCATTGCTGAGTGGAAAAACTGGAGAAGAGTGTTGTCACAAGTCAGGGGAAAAGACTGCTTCAAGAAGAAAGCAGCTGTCAAAAATGTCGCTTATCAAAAAGAGGTCAAGTAAGATTATGATTAAAGACTAGGTGTTAGATTTGGCAGTAAAGATATCATCAATGACCTTTGCCTGGAGTATATGAATGTTCAACTTAAAATCAGATCTAGGCTTACATTTTGCTCTACTTCTCATTCCCTCAGTTTCTTAACCTAAACAAATGAGAACACCAGGGACCTATTGCTTCCATGACTGTTTTACCAAACAAATGTAAGGCTTTAATGAGATCATATGAATTTGGATGTGACAGAAACTGAGGAAGTTACCAAAAACAAGGGTAACTTAGATATCTAAGTTTACAAGCATGCAACAATTTACTATAACAGATTGATGAATAAATAATGTAAATATCTGGTCACACTACAGTGAATTTAATCCCAACAATCACACATATGCACACGTGCATGTGCACACGCATGCACACACACACACATCATACATACATTTGGAGCCAGATCAATGTACCTGTCCTTAGGAGTGGAAGAAGTTGGTGTTCATGGTAGTGGTGTGTGTATTTTGCAGTGTTAGGGGCAGGTTAGTTACCAAAGATAAGATATGTCATTTTATTAGTTTTAAAGGCTAGAGTTACCATTATTATTTTTCTTTATCTTTAAGAGAATTTGTGCTTTGAAGATTGATCTTATTTCTGAACACAGTCAAAGTAATTTGGAGCTGTATTTGGACAAAGTTGCATAAATGATCTGAACAATGCAAATTTTGGTCAAGGGATATCAATGAAGAGAGACACAAGAAATAAACTGACTTAAAAGATAACTTTACTTGGCAATATTGCTCAATGAGAGCCTGAGGAGAATAAGTACCTTCATCCACAGAATATCTTTTAAACTTAATGTTTATAATTGTACATGGTAGAGCACATTTTCTAATGAATTATTTTTAGTAGTGTTCCCACTTTCCAGTCAAACAACTTACTCTATTTTTCCAATAAATTGTTTCACCTTGAAGGATTTCTAAAGTCCTTGTCAAGCTCTACAATTCTTCCACTTCGTGAAACAGTCAATATTTTGAAGCACAAAATGGTGCAACTTACACCCCAAATAACTGCTCTCGTAGATGGTAAATAACACAGATCTTTGTGATGAGGTATTAAATGCTAATTGAATGAACAACCAAAACCACATGAAATAAACCCAATGAAAAGATTTGTACTTTCAAAATACCACTATTTATGTTTGTGTGATGTTTATTACTCTGTGTGTGTGTGTTTCCCTTCAAGACCCACCTTTTAAGCCAGTGGGTGGAAATACTAGTTCCTTCAGTGAGACTTGCTTTCAATTTTTCACCTCAACGCTGTTTTGCATTATTTTTTAATTCTATTCATTTTTGGAAGAGCTGTCCATTATACTTACAGGAGTCTACTCCAGATCCCAGCTGTAGTTTATGCCAATTCTCTTTTTTTTGTTTTGCAGTATTTCCTTTCCCTATGCCAGGAATTCAGTTTCGATGGCCCTTTCACATAACTTGCCTGGGGGTCTCATTAATAGCCCTTTGCTTCAATTCCACTTGCATTGTCTATTTTGATATATGGTCCTATTTAGACAATTACTGCCTTTGAAGATTTGTGTTTTTAGGCCTATGACACTTTCCGTATTTATTGATCTCTGTTGAGCTGTGGTTTTTGTGCTTACTTTCAGCATGTCACTTACAACCTAAATGAGAGATTTAGTGCCCACGAGTTACAGATGTGCTTTTGCTTCACTTCCATCTGTTTTCCTGTCTGAGAAATTCCTAGGAAAGGGTTTATACTGTTTGCTACAGCTTTTTTTTTTTTTAATTGAATCAACTCTGATTCTACCTGAAAAGGACTGCTTCACATGCCTAGATTTACCTAATTGAATGTGCTAAATCTTAGAAACTGAGTTGTTTAGGATAGTGTATTACACCAGTCCTGTATTTCCAATAATTTTTATGAGTTTCTGAAGTAGTTAGAAAAACATGCTCCCCATTTCTGTTTGCTTAGTCGTTAACAGCAAATCACAAATAAGTCGTCTCTAAATATGATGTGTTTTTTTCAGAAAAAAAAAAAAATTGCCTTGAAAGCCTCTATAGAATTTATCCCTTAAAACTTAGTGTGTTTAATACCTGCCACAAAAGTTTTTTGTTGTTTTCTTTTTTTTTCTTTCTTGTCTATCCTTTTCCTTACATGTTTGAGTTTGTATATTTTTATTTCCTCTAAGGTATTTCAAGATTATTAGTAGGTGAGGTAAAAGACTCTATGTTATTATATGTCAAGAATTTTGGGGGGATTCCTAAGTATCAGAAATGGGACAAAAACCTTTGAAAACAGTAAAGGGCAAGTGCCAATAGATCTTCCTCTAGTCAAGAGAAATGGTATCCATAAATTTCTCTTTATATTAAAAAATGCTTATAATTTCAGTTGCCAAAGAAAGTAAGTGAAGTGATATTTGTTCCTACATGTTATATTTCTACATGTTCTATGTTACATAGTTGTTTCTACATTTGTTTCTACAACTTAACTTACCTGAGTTGGCAGCCAAATATGGTTAGGTGAAAACTCACAACCTTATTTTTAAAATTCATATTTTTTTTTGCCTTTATTTTTTAGTGGTCAGACCCTTTTTTTTAATCCCAATGAACCAAGTACATAAAACATAGTTATAGCATTGCAACTATTGCAAAAGAAGACCCACAGGCTAAAAAGTGAATTTCAACATAGTTTGTTTCATTTGATTTAATGAGCATAACTTCACTATCTTCCATTAGTTCACTTAATGTATTGAAATATACTCATTTAAGATCTTCTTCACAATATAGTAATATAAGTCAATATATGGCATACACTTCTAATGAGTGTCCTTGGGGCTTATGCCAGGTTTCACTTTTTGTTTCTACCATGTCATGGTCATAGTTTCAAACTTCTGAATAGGCCACCCTGAGTTTGGATTATCCTTATCATTATTATTTATTTATACAGCCCCATGCAGATCATTTGTACTAAGTTTTCAAAGAAAGATTCTAAAATCTGTCTCTAGAAATAACCCAGTGAAGATTGAGACAACACAGATAGATGTAGATTGGACAGTTGCTGTGGGATCTATTATGAATGACAAATCAAGCAAATAATATGAATGATGGATTGAAATATAACAGGCATTAAAAAGATAAAAGTATTAAATTTCTCTAATCTTATTTGTTGAATTTGTAAAAATGGTCAACAGGAAGCCTGTGTGTTTGCCTCCGTGTTGGTTTGGGTAATGGAATAGGTTTTTATTAATTTGTAATACTGTAGTATTTATATCACGCTCCAAAAGAAGGTGAGTAGTATTAATTCAAACTAAAATCTATAAGCATAAGTGTTACTAATGGGTAGAATAGGGAGTGGGGCACACAAAGGATGCGTATATCATGGTTTTCAGAGTCTGAGAATTTCATTTTCTTGCTTGCACAAAGATACAGAAGAGCAGTATTAGGCAAAATAACTAAATGTTAAGCAAAGAATAATTTATAACCTCTAACTCCAGCATCAACTATTTTTTTAAAGTTCTTAAACTTTGTCATTATCCAGTTTCTATTGATTTGAAAATAGTGTCCTTCAACTTAAACTCATTAATAGGGTTACAAATCTCAGCATACAAATTAGTAGCTTAACAAAACACTTGTTTTCAAATATCTTGTAAACTGATTTTATAAAATCTTCGGGATTTAAGAGCATAGGAGCTGAAAGTCAATTATTACATTTTCCAAAAGCCACTATTATCTAATATATGGGTTCAAATGACAACGTTTATAAAGTACTGAGGGATCCTTGAAGAGGATGGTATATACAGATAAAATCATGTTTAACAGAGGAACCCAGCATAGTGACCCAAAGGTCAAAAGGCACACTCAATAAAAGTTCAGGTGTGACAGCTGCTAGCTACTTTACATGTCTATGTAAGATTTGTAAGAGTTTGAGTTTTTCTGGGACAGTAGAAGGAAAATGTAATGCCATATTACCCTGCTTTAAGTCTGATCTACCTATTAGTAGATGCTATGATTAGAAGATCTTAGTAATTCGTAACATGCAGCCATCATACAATCAAACGACTCACATGTACTGTATTTTAAAGCTGCTGAAGTATTGCAAATTGTGGTTTGTTTTGTCTTTAATTTTTTCTTTTTTTAATTAATCATTTTAAAGTAAGAAATATTACAAACACATAGAAAGGTACAGGAAAAAGAAAACAGGCAGCCTCTCTACTTACTACCCAAATTGATCTCATGTGATCAGGTTTGTTTACATATAATTTCTTCGTTACTTTCATCTGCATCTTTGAGTAGAGGGTGTCAAGGCTTTTGGAAACCTGACTACAAAAAGTGAATGATAAACGGTGTAGAGACTCACAGAAGTGACTGGTGACTAAGAACTGCTGATTTTGACATCTTAATAATAAATCTATTGTGTTAGTGAGATGGTTGTATTCTTTAGAACTTCACAAAAACAAGCAAGGAGGTGACAATTTAGTACAAAAGTGGTTACCTCCCTTTCAGCCCTCTCCTGGGCTTAAAGTTCTTAGAGGAGATTGTGTGGATATGCAAACAAATCCAGGGACTGAGAAACTGGTCAACAAAATCCACCCAACTGACATTTCCCTGCAGGAGAAATACAACTCCTTGTGAGTTGAACTTTGCCATCTCAGGTCATGCTTCTGGATGTCTGTAAGAGTTACTATCCAGTCATTAAATGCTTATAATCCATTCCTGAGTGCTATTACCTCGGGAACTGTATTTGTTTCCCTTCTGACAGCAGGTGGCTTTCATCTTTGGCTTGGATTTTTTTTTGTTTTGTTTTGTCTTGGTTTTTTATCTTTTTATTTCTGAAGGGCTAGAGAAGGCTGTAGGATGATTAGGTAAGATTATTTCGTTCAAAAAATTTCATTTTTTAAAAAATCAGGTTAAAAGAAATGCGGGTACAGTATAAATCCCTTCTCTGTCCTTCAAATCTAGATAGGATTATTCTACTAGTTAGAATGTTCTCATGGTTACCTTAAATATCAGTGATAATTATAAATAGAAAGGGAGGAAATGTTTGAAAATGAACATTTATTGTCACTTTTACTTAGTAAAATGTTTAAAAGAGGATACAATTGTTCATTTTTATGAAGTAATACTATGTATGCCTGTTAAAGGAATGTCATTAAGCTGATACTCTGTTTATATATGTATTCACTTAACAAAATAATTTCAGCACATATTCTGAGTTGGGTAAGCCAAACTTTAGTCTCTGGCATTATATTCATGATCACTGATATCTTTGTTTATATTTATTGAATCAACACTATTTTCAGTATTCACTGCTGACCCTCTCAAAACATACAAATGTAGGCAAAGAAAATGTAATAAATACTATCAATATATAAGAATGCATTAAAATAAAATTGTTTTTACCAGTGCTCTTCTTAGCACAACTAGAAAGCTGATGAAAAATGGTAAGATTAGATATATTACTTTAAAAACATCTAAGTCAAGGGTCATGAAATAGATGGGGAAAGGCCGGGCGCGGTGGCTCAAGCCTGTAATCCCAGCACTTTGGGAGGCCGAGACGGGCGGATCACGAGGTCAGGAGATCGAGACCATCCTGGCTAACACGGTGAAATCCCGTCTCTGCTAAAAAATACAAAAAAGCTAGCCGGGCGAGGTGGCGGGAGCCTGTAGTCCCAGCTACTCCGGAGGCTGAGGCAGGAGAATGGCGTAAACCTGGGAGGCGGAGCTTGCAGTGAGCTGAGATCCGGCCACTGCGCTCCAGCCTGGGTGACAGAGCAAGACTCCGTCTCAAAAAAAAAAAAAAAAAAAAGATGGGGAAATATCTTATATTTTTAAATTTATTTAAAATTATCTTAGTTTCTGATAATTCCAGATATACATCTTCTCACTGGAATCCTACTATATGTGAACACAGAACTCATTGTTACATTAGGAGAAAGATTCAATATTTTTGCTCATTCTTATTAATGTATAGATATCTCTTCATAAATGATCTGAGGATATTGGCATTAAAAACAAGTCATATCTAGATAAATCTGTGTGCATATGCAGACATCTGCAATCATCCAATAACTGACTGAAATATACTTTATTTTTTAACAAAGATACTCATAATAAAGGTATTGTATATAAAATATAAATGTAAGAGCAATTACTGACATATTTTTTATAAGAGAGTCACTATATAGAATATATTATGCATTTTCTTAAAAGGAAACTGATTATTTAACTTCCTTGCCAATTACTAAATTTTTTAGTAGTTCTTCATGTGAATTTAATAACATACAGACACTCTGGCCTGGCATTAAAGCTTTCCTTGATCTTACCCCAATTTACTTTTATAACTTTTTCCTTCACTATTTTAATTGATCTCAGTCTTCAACTAAACACAGTTTATCCTGATTCTCCCTAGATGTGCTGGATTGTTCCACTCATTGTCCTTTTCCCTAGTTTCCAGCACTGAGTGTATTTCCCGAACCAATTTCTCTGTATGTAGTTTGGTCCCATCTATTATTGTAAAAAGTTAGCATTAAATCCAACTCTTCAGTGAAGCTTTTGCCATTTTCCCACTATAATGAAATTTTAGAGGAAACTCAAACTCCTTGGCCCTTAGTCTATACCATTCTGAAAATTTGTTTCAATTTTGTCTTTTATTCTTAGTTATGTATTAACTACTAACCATGTCTTCATTCAACAGCGATAGGGATTTAGTGACATATCGGGAGTTAAGTGGAGGGAATTTTAGGGAGTGCATTGTCTAGCAAGAATTAAAAATTATTCAAAAACCAACTAAAAATTATTGTGCTTTTTACTATCACCACATGCCAGTAATTGTAAACAGTATCAGTGACAATATGCTAATCATAGAAGAGTCTTTTCGGTCTAGATTTTAAATTGTTGTTTACTACTGTGTATCTATTATGTATATGTATATGTGTATATATGGATATTTGTGAGGATAGTCAGCCACCAGCACACATGTACTCAGTTACACACATGTTCCAAGAGTAAGTTCATAATGATTTGGAATCATTTAAAATTTAAAACAGTGAGACATAGTGCAAACTATGAGGTGTGATAGTTTGTTCCTTAAGTGCCAATTTTTAGTTCGTACATGAAATATTTTATTGAGTGTTGTTGCTTTTAAATTTCAAAGCTATCATTTTAAAATTGTGTGTTATAAACTAAGGAGCAAATAAAGAAAATAATAATTGTTCCTGAGTTTTACAGATACATTATTGAAAATGTATCTTTTGTTTAGTGGGAAAGGAATGTAAAAAATGATTCACTCTGGGTATCACATACCATAGATGCCCTTGGTGTTAGGTGCTAAGGCTATAAAGATACCTCTGGTCTCTGGTTTCCTTTCCTTCTTCCCTTCCCCCTTTCTTCAAGCATAGTATTTATATGATTTCAAATTCTCCTGTTTGTTGTAATCATTTAAATGCCTTTCTCTAATTTAGTTTAATTTCAGAGATAAAAGAAGAAAGTATCTAGATATTCAGACTTGAAACTTAACAGTTAACTTCTCATTAACTTTACAGAACATAGATTGATTCAAGGATAAATGATTTTATGTAATTTATACTTAAATGTAAATAAATTATTGGAAAAGATAGGCTCCAGTAGTAATTTAAATAAATTAGTTTTGTCATAAGCACAGCAGAGCTAGTCGAGTCAAATGAACGAAAAATCATACTTATTCAGTGTTCACAGGTGTATTAGTCTGTTTTCATGCTTCTGATAAAGACATACTGGAAACTGGGGAATTTATAAAATAAATAGGTTTACTTGGACTCACAGTTTCACATGCCTGTGGAGGCCTCACATTCATAGCAGAAGGCAAGGAGGAGCAAGTCACATCTTACCTGGATGGCAGCAGGCAAAGAAATCTTATGCAGGGCAACTCCTGTTTTTAAAACCATCAGATCTGGTGAGACCCATTCACTATCACGAGGACAGCATGGGAAAGACCCGCCTCCATAATTCAATCGTTAACCACAGAGTCCTTCCCACAACATGTGGGAATTATGGGAGCTACAAAATGAGAGTTGGGTGGGGACACAGAGCCAAACCATATCAACAGGTATATATTAATTTAAAAATGAGAATATAAATTTTTATGCTGAATTATTGAATACTGTGATTTTTTTTTTTTGTTTGTTTGAGATGGAGTCTCGCTGGGTCTCCCAGATTGGAGTGCAGTGGCGCGATCTCGGCTCACTGCAAGCTCCACCTCCCCGGTTCTCGCCATTCTCCTGCCTCAGCCTCCCGAGTAGCTGGGACTACAGGCGCCCGCCAGCACGCCCGGCTAATTTTTTGTATTTTTAGTAGAGACGGGGTTTCACCGCGTTAGCCAGGATGGTCTCGATCTCCTGACCTCGTGATCCACCCACCTTTACCTCCCAAAGTGCTGGGATTACAGGCGTGAGCCACCACGCCCAGCCTGTAATCTTTTTTATTGTGTAATTGATTTAAGTGTTTATGTTTTGCTAAATGCTTAAAGAACATTTTTTAATGAACCATTTCAGAGTAAAAATAAAGTATGGAAAATATAGATAAATATTATTTAAAAGATTTGTTTTGGTTTTGGTTTTGTTTGCTTTTGAGACAGGATCTTGCTCTGTCACCCAGACTAGAATCAGTGGCACAAACATGTCACACTGCAGCCTCGAACTGCTGGGCTTAAGCGATCTTTCTCCTTCAGCCTTCTGAATAGCGGGGATTACAGGAACACACCACCACACATGACTAATTTTTGTAGAGATGAGATCTCACTATGTTGACCATACTGGTCTCTTACTACTGGATTCAACTGATCCTCCTGCCTCAGCCTCCCAAAGTGGTGTGATTATAGGCAAAAGGATGGTTTTTATATATGTATTATTATGCATGTGTTTATGTTGCATTGATGTTTAATCAGTAAGACATTAAATTTGTAAAAGACTTTTAAGCCCATAAAGACACATATTGCTAAAGGCTACAAATACTGTTTTTAATCCTATAAATACTGTACAAGCCAGTACTAGCCTTCATTGAACTCAAGTTGCCTGGAACTATGCTAAGCATTTTATAGACTTTTTTTCCCCCCATTTACTCATCAAACTAACCATATTTCAGCTGGGTGCAGTTGTATCAGCTACTCAGGAGGCTAATGTGGGAGGATCACTTGAGCCCAGGGGTCTGAGGCTGTGATCTTACCTGTGAATAATTACTGCACTCCAGCTTGAACAACATAGAAAGACTTCATCTCTGAAAAACAACAACAAAAATAACTAACCATATTTCAAGAGATTTATCTTTTTATCAATGAGAAAATAGAGACTTAAAAAAATAAATAGTCTCAGGTTATGAAGCAAAAAAATTGGCAGGTGGGATTTAATTTCAAGTTGCCTTTACTATTACCTTGTATGCATCTACTCATCCAGTAGAGCTGAATTGCTTGTATTGAATTCATTTAACTATGAGAAAAACATTTAAGATTGAGGGCATATACTATCTTTTCCCTTATTTTAAAGTTCAAGGACTCAATATCTGGATCCCGTGTCTTTGTAAACAATGGCATCAATAAAACACTGTAATACCTGTAATAGCTACCAGTTTTAGTGAGTGAAAGAATTGTGTTGGTAAATATTTATCTTTTTTTTTTTTTCCATGTCAGAATGATGTAGGAGGACAACGCAGCCTGATAAACAAGTGGACGACTTTTCTTAAGGCCAGATTGATTTGCTCAATTCCTGGAAGTGATGGGGCAGATACTTACTTTGATGAGCTTCGTAAGTTCCTTCTTTCTTGGAAAAGCCTTACTGCCTAATTAAGTAACTTGGCATTTGTTTCCCTTTGGCTCCAATTTGGCCTGATTAATTATAGCTGAGAAAACCTTACAGGCATGGTTCTTACTGAAATTCACACGCAAAGTACACAGAAGTGCTCTAGGTCTGGGCACACGTAGTAATGCAGTAACTCTTCTCTTCGTAAGAGTCCTCAAAGTAAGTGAAGGAAACAAAACTCCAGCAAGACACAGAAAGGTATGAGCTCTGAAACTACAAAGTTCATCCATTCTCCGTGCAGTCTTTCATTTTGAAAGGAGCTACTGTCTATAGGTAGGAAAAGTTGTATTCCTTGTTCCACAGATGCCCTCTGCTGGCAAGTACAGGAGATTTGGTGAACACTGTCCCTCCCACTTGTTGATGAAAAGAATAAGCACAAGCAGTAGACAGCTTCTTCTATTTCACTTCTCTTCACTCCCTCAAAAACTCCTTCCAAGTCCTAGAATGACTTTTTTTTTCTTTTCTGGTTGTGTATAATGTTAGCATTATTAGCTTTTAGCTTCTTGAACTTGTTCTTGTTTTTGCCATGTAATGTATACATGATAATCTATATCATTAAATTATTTCATCAGTATTGTGTATTTTACAAGCTTAAAGTATATATTGAGTAATCATGGATGACCTCTCATATTGTATGTAAGCACATTCACATCTTAATCTTTTAAAGAATATTATTCACACATAACTTACTGTCAATACTGCACTGATTTTGGGGTAACTATTTCCTTACGGTTACCAAATAGGTAAATGAGACTGGGCATGGTGGCTCACGCCTGTAATCCCAGCACTTTGGGAGGCGGAGGTAGGCGGATCACTTGAGGTCAGGAGTTCAACCTGTCTCTTAACTAAAAATACAAAAAGTAGCCGGGCTGGTGGTGGGCACTTGTAATCCCAGCTACTTGGGAGGCTGAGGTAGCAGAATTGCTTGAATCCAGGAGGGAGAGGTTGCAGTGAGGAGAGATCGTGCCACTGCTTTCTAGCCTGGGTGACAGAGCAAGACTCTATCAAAAAAAAAAAAGAAAAAAAAAGGTAAATTAATTACTAACCTAACTTGACACAATTATAGGACAGAACTTTTTTACATTAGAGGGTAAAAATTACTTATTTTTTGGTTAGTATTTTCTATGAAATCAAAGATTTCTCATTAGAAACTGCCTTAGAGATTATCAATTGTACCATACTCTACATAATCAGTGAGAAAAAAAAATCTTACATTTGATTTCTCAAGGCATAATATAGTGCCTCTGTTATTTTAATCTTATAAACTGTTTAGATTTTCAGAGTTTCAGTTGTGTTATTAACAAAAAAGCAAATGTAATACTGAAAAATAAGAGTAAATATTTATTTTTCCCCTTTAATAGAAGATATATATTTACTCCCCACAAGAGATGAAAGAAATCCTGTAGTATACGGAGTCTTTACTACAACCAGGTATGTTCAACAAAATGCTTTTAATGCTTCTAGAGAATTGTATATATTTGCAAGCCAATATAGTTTTAGGATCTTTTTGTCCCTGCCTTTGTAGTAGCATGTCATAAACATTTTTTTTCATTTTACCATTTTACTTAATGTTCCTTAAAAATCATTTAATATCAATGTAAAAATTATGTTTTTTCTTTTTACGCCAGCATAGCATTCGCTATAATAATTACCACAAATTGTTTATCCAGTCATCTGAACGTGGACATTTCTGTTATTTCCAGACTCCGACTGTTGCATATAATGTTTCAGTGACTAATCTTGTTCAAATGCCATTCCCCATAGGAACAAATATATCTGTGAGATAATATCCCAAAATAAATTTTCTGTGTACAAAAGGCATATGCAGACTGGGCTCAGCAGCTCACTCCTATAATACCAGCACTTTGGGAGTCCAAGGGGAGGATGACTTGAGTTCAGGAGTTCAAGACCAGCCTGGACAACACAGTGAGACCCAGTCTCTACAAAAATAAAAATAAAAAAATTTAGCTGGGCATGGAGGCACATGTCTGTAGTCCCAGCTACTCAGAAGGCTGAGGTCAGAGGATTGTTTGAGCCTGGGAGGTAGAGGCTGCAGTAAGCCATGATGATACTACTGTACTCCAGCCTGGGTGACACAGAGAGACACTGTCACCAAAAAAAAAAAAAAAAAAAAATGGTATTTGCAGATATTAATCATAGTAATTCCAAGATAGGTGTCATAGTGATAAAACTAAGGAAATACGTGGGTAAATGGTTAAGTTCATTTTTAAGGCTATAATCATGAGATGGGACACTCTTAAGTTTTAAAACATCATCACATGCTATCCTATTATCATTTCCCAGTTACCCTACAAAGATAGGTGTGGCTGTTACGAGTATTTCACTGCTTTACTAATTTAGGCAAAGAATGTTTACATTACTTGCTCAAAGAGAAGCAGCCTATTAGTAGTAAAAAAAAAAAAAAAAAGATTGGAAATGAAGGTAATTTCATATTTTCTACTCCTGTATTTTTGTCTTCTTTTTGCATAATGCTCTCCTGTACTTATCATTGAGACCTTCTGACTTCCTTAAAAGCTGTACTAGCATCGCTGGGCGTGATGGCTCACGCCTGTAATCCCAACACTTTGGGAGACCAAGGCAGGTGGATCATCTGAGGTCAGGAGTTTGAGACCAGCCTCCCCAACATGGTGAAACCCCATCGCTACTAAAAATACAAAAAAATTAGTCAGGTATGGTGGTGGGCGCCTGTAATCCTAGCTACTCAGGAGGCTGAGATGGGAGAATCACTTGAACTTGAGAGGCGGAGGTTGCAGTGAGCCAAGATTGCACCATTGCACTCCAGCCTGGGCAACAAAAGGAAATTCTGTCTCAAAAAAAAAAAAGTTGTACTAGCATCTATGAAACTTTCTCAAATAATATGTAGGTCCCCCCTGCCTTAATTTTATTGAATTCAGTAACTTAAATTTGACTATGTTCAAAGCATACCCTTACTCCTGTTCCGTATCACTGCCTACATTGCTGGAAATAGTTTTCATATTTTCCACAGTTTTGCTCTCAATCGTTATCAACGTATATTGATATCAGTATAAAAGGAATTGAAGATACTGATATTGGTACTGAAGAAAAGGTCTTACTGCCTCCTAGTGAATAAATTTTTAATCTATTTATATGCACAATATAATTTTTTTTCTGTGGCACAATCCTCATTTAGTTCACAATACCTTATTCATAAACTGAAATGCACTGCTGGTTCAGAATATATCAGAAAACAAAACACTATTTGGTTAATTATAAGATATAGAATGTGAATGTTTAAATATGAGAATAAAGACGATATCCTAGGAAGCTGCTATTTTAGACTCCATTTTTCTGTTAATTTATATCCTAATATAAAAAGGTATAAGAAGTGCCTCTAGTCAAGTATCTCAATCCCAGTTCCATTGGCACCTTTCCAATTGCAGCACTTTCTTTGAAGTCACTGTGCTCCACACACAAGGCACGGATATGTGCCAGGAAAATATAGCCCCAAGATAGTTCATTTTTTTCTCCTATTAAGTTTCTGCCCACCCAGAGTTTGAAGTTACAAGTTAGCTCTTTGTTCTTCTTATACTTTATTGTTTTGTTTTTAATGCCATCCTAAAGACCAAGATGACATTGGAATGTATATCACATCCTTTGTCCAGCAAGAAGACATAATTAACCTGCAATAATGGCAATGCCATTAAGCATGAGGCATCATACCTTTAAAATATCCTAGGCAGATTCTGTGATTTTTGTGGCAACACCACCTCTACTCTCAGCAGCTACTTTTCTCCCACCTACCTATTTACTGTTACCTCTCTAAAGGTTCCCATTAATGTCACTCCAAGAATATTAATAATTGAGTTACCATGCTAGAGAATCATTAGCTTGTTAATGCTAAGATGCTTAATATATTTCTTAGATCGTAAAGGGTGATCTCATTTTTGAAAACGGGAATGATTAAAAGTTTTCAACTCAAAGTATCTTTTAATTTCTAGAAATAAAGCAAAATAAAAAGACATCTGATTAGTGTTCATTTTTGTTAGTTTGCAAAAATTTGAAAAAATTCCTGTGGACTTTTTTGCCTCTTAATACTTCCTCTAATCTTGTATAATTATAATTACTTTCAGTATCAGATGAGCTGCTGTAATACATAAACTCATAAATTTAAGGAGGACCAAAAAGAAAAAGATGGTTTCAACATTTTAAAATCAGTTTAATAAAAATCATATAAGTAATTTAGCAACTAATATTTATAGATATTCATTCATTGTAAAAAAATGAGAGGATTATTATTAAAATATTTATATAATTATTTTTTAAAAGTAAATAATATCACTTTTTATTTTGTAAGCTCTTTGAAATGCACTACGCTATGATAACTTTAAATAAAATAGAAGAACATATAGAAAAATATAACAATCTTTCATGCATATATTCCTCTTTATCCTCCAGGATTTGTTTTAGATAATTTCTGTTTATCTATCAGGTGTCAATTTAGATGACACCTCCTCCCTGAAAACTTAGTTGGCAGCCCAATACTGGGTACCCATGCATATTCCACATTGCTTACCATATTTACTGGCAATGAAGTTATTATTACACCTTGTTTAGAATTGCTTGGCTATAAGCCACTTGAGGACCTAGGCACATTGTGTCTACAGTACTCATCAAATTTAATGTGCTAAGTAAATTTTGTCCACAGCACCTACTGATAGTATGTGCTCAGTCAAAGTTTATTGAATTCATCAGTGAATGATTGAATGACGTTGCTTTTTTTTTCAGCTCCATCTTCAAAGGCTCTGCTGTTTGTGTGTATAGCATGGCTGACATCAGAGCAGTTTTTAACGGTCCGTATGCTCATAAGGAAAGTGCAGACCATCGTTGGGTGCAGTATGATGGGAGAATTCCTTATCCGCGGCCTGGTACAGTATGTATCCAACCTAATAATCAAATTATTTTCCTAAGCTCATATTTAATTCCTAATTTAATTGTGATAAATTCTGCTATTCACCAGAGCGCCACATATGCTGTAATAACCATTATTTATTTGCAGTGATGTATTAGCATTTTCATCCTTCATTGAAATTTAACATTTCACTAAGAATTTTAGTTACTTTGAGAAACAATGGACTATGTCATAAAGATGTAACCATGCTGACAATATGGAGCTTATCCCCAGCATGCTTATGTTTATAGAATCACTGGAAAGATTTAGTTATTCTAGAATGACAGCTATTCTAAATTAGATGGAAATGTCAGAGAAGTATTATTTCTCACATACAGTTCTGCAGATAGCTCGAGTCTTCTAATCCCCACTTCTACTTTGAAAAGACCATGTCATAATGGTTCACTTAATTTATCTCTTTTTTGGTATGCATTTATCTTTTCTTTACTTAATTGTACCTTAGAATAACATGCATTTTTTAAATGAGAAAAGAATTTTAGAAAACCCTCAGTCAAAATTTTTTGTCAAATAGTATAAATCATGTTTAAAGCACAAATGATGTAGGAATGTATTTTAGAGTTTATACAATTGTTTAAAACAAAAAAACAACTGCAGTTCAAAATGCTGTTACATGCATTTTAAGTAAAAGGATTTTTAAAACGTTTGTTGATATTACTATGACAGTTTAAGTTATGTTGACATCACGATTATTTATTGACCTAATATTAGAGGAAAAAAATGTGTTTTTTCATTTTGGATTTATTCTGAATATTACAACCAAGAGGTATAAAATAATTACCAAAATATCTGAGAAAAAATATTGACTTAACTCCTCAAGTTTTACTGAATATTATCTTTTCATATGTTCATTCTTAAAGGAGAACCAGCTGGTAGATATGCTTTCTGAATTCTGTTTCCATCTTCCTGTTATATAACTTAATTAAATTTGGGAAGCATACTATACAACCATCTCTATTTTCCCCTTAATAATTCCTCAATATAAATTTGTTTCAAGGATGGTTTCTGACTTGATTATAAAGTAATAATGATGTTTGTGGAAACGTTTTTTTTTTTAAATAATATTATGATTTTCAGGAGTCATTTTTTAATTTTCTCACTTTTTAATATTGTGATAAGAACATTTATCATGAGGCCTACCCCGTTAAATTTTTAAATTTACCATCCATTATTATTGAGTATAGGTACAATGTTGTACAGTAGATCTCTAACGCTGTTCTTCTTAACTAACAGAAACTTTATATCCACTGATTGGTAACTTCCCATTTTGCTCCCTCCTAGCCCTTGGAAACCACCATTCTGCTTTTTGATTCTATTATTTTGACTATTATGGATACCTTATATAAGTGGAATCATGCAGTGTTTATTTCTCTGCAAATGGCTTATTTCACTCAACATAACGTCCTTAAGATTTACTCATGTTGTTGCATAGTGTATGTAGAATTTCTTTGTTTTTCAAGGATGAATGCAGTCCCATTTTGTGCATATACACACACATCCCATATATATATATCTATATGCACATATAGAGATATTATATATGTATCACATGTATATAGATAAGTACATATATGATGCATATATCATATATACATATATGTATGATGTGTGTATGTCCAAATGTATCATATATATTTATATATAGATACAAGTCTCATATATATGTATATAGGTATATAATATATAATCCCAGATATATTGTATACATATAATGTGCAAACACACACACAGACACACACACCATACATTTTCTTTATCCATTCATCTATTGACAGACATTTAGGTTGTTTCCGTGTCTTGGCTATTGTGAATAGTGCTGCAGTGAATCTAAGAGTGATAATATTTCATATATCTTTGATATCTTAATTTTGATTATTTTAGATAAATATCCTGAAGCAGGATTGCTGCATCATGGAGTAGTTCTATTTTTAATTTTTTGAGGAACTGCCGCACTGTTTTCCATAGTGGTAGTACCATTTTGCATTACCACTAACAGTGTGTAAGGGTTCTGATTTCCCCACATCCTCCTTAATACTCACCTTTTGTTTTTATGATATTATCCATATTATCCATCCTGACAGATGTGAATTGATATCTCATTGTGGTTTTGTTTTCAATATCACTGATGATTAGTGATGAATAATTTTCACGAATTCATTGGCCATTCATATGTCTTCTTTGGAGAAATGTCTATTCAAGTACTTAGCCCATTTTTTAATTAGGTTATTCTTTTCTTTTTTTGTCAGAGTCTTGCTCTGTTGCCCAGGCTGAAGTGCAGTGGTGCAATCTCGGCTCACTGCAACCTTCTCCTCCCAGATTCAAGCAATTCTCCTACCTCAGCCTCCAGAGTAGCTAGGATTACAGGTGTGCACTACCACACCTGTAATTTTTGTATTTGTAATAAAGACTGAGTTTCACCATGTTGGCCAGGCTGGTCTCGAACTCCTGACCTCAGATGATCTGCCCGCCTCATCCTCCCAAAGTCCTGGTATTACAGGCATGAGCCACTGCACTTGGCCTAGGTCATTCTCTTTTTTAACTATTTTTTATTCATTGAACGTCATAGCTGTACTTGCTAGTTTCATTTCCTTATATTTGAACAGTAATATAACACTTAGGATACGGGGATATTCTTCTAGATGTTTTACAAATATTAACTTACTTACTACTGATCATAATCCCATGAAACACATGCTATTATCATTAATTCCATTATGCAGATGAGGAATGTCAGGCACAGACTGGTACAGTAACTTGCCCAGGATCACAAAGCTAATTAGTGATAGGACTTGGTTTCAATCCCAAGCTCCAAATTCTTGGTTTCTACTGTGATTCAAGGTCATTGTTCTTACTCTAAGTCCCAGTTATTAGTTTTTATACTATGATATTGCACTACAAAAATGTTAAATTAAATTTTTTAACCTTCCATGGGAGTGTGTGTGTGTGTGTGTGAGAGAGAGAGAGATTAAAATTGGGAAACAGCTCTAGCTGGGTAAATTTTACGGTATTAATACTTTGGGGTTAAATATTATAGACTCACATTCTGAGCCTGTTCTTACTACATGAGCTTTTTGGCTTTGGTTTGTTTTTGTTTTTATTTGTGTTTAATAAAGACTGTCATCATTCAGGCCATTTTTTTTTTCAATTTTCTAGATATCATAAGAGAATGAATTGGAAGCTGAAACTATTCACATTTATTACAACAATAACCGATTATTTGCATATGTAGACATTGAGTCCTATAATACTCAGAAATAGAAAATAATTATCAAGATGATTACATGCTGATACACCACAGTTACATTATTTTCCAACTCGAGTGTAAGTTAAGATGCTTTACAAGTGATGGTTGTCACCACTTTCCCTGCTGCTGCCTAGAACAGCTGTGAATGTCATGCGAGGCTTAAAGAGAACTCATGTTTTACATGACTGTCCTCATAAGTACACATACACTCCTCTGAAATATGAGTAAATGACTCCCCAAAAGTAAGAAAACAAAAATGTCAGTGGGGAGTGTCTTTCATTGATGAGAAAAGAAACACCAAATTATGTTCAACATAGTTGTCTCTTCTGCTGCTTACTCAGAATACAGTCTTTATGCTGTAAGAAATTGTCTTGAAAAGTTCACAATTATTTAGCAAATAGCCTGTATCTAAATCATCAAATAAATACTTAATTTTTCCTTTCTAACAACTTGAGAAAACAAAAGCATTATTAGGACTAAAGAAGGGTCATTTAAGAAAGTTATTACTCAATTTTTCCTCAACATTAATATCTATCAGACAATTTCTATGCCTTTAAAAATATGTAAAAGCATTTGCACCTGAAGTTGAGCTCTGAGAACCCTGCCTAATAAGGAATCTTTCCACTGTAGCCTCTATTAAGGCGATAATCCGTAATAGAGACAGAAAGACCAAGTCTTCCTCTGGAACACTCCACCAAGAAAACTCTCTTTCATCAAATATTATGTCCCTTTATAGAACTTAGAGAGATTTTAAACATGCCAGTTACTGTCAAAATTTATTTATTTATTTTTACAGGCGTGGTTAAAGGAAGGAGGATTTTCTTTTTGTTGTACTGAATTAAACTGTTATATCTATGCTCTCTTTAGATAAGTAGAAACCACATAATATAAATTTATTAGTATGAGACTAACAATATTGAGGTATTTTTAAATATATATATATATATATATATTGAGACGGAGTCTCGCTCTATCGCCCAGGCCGGAGTGCAGTGGCCGGATCTCAGCTCACTGCAAGCTCCGCCTCCCGGGTTTACGCCATTCTCCTGCCTCAGCCTCCCGAGTAGCTGGGACTACAGGCGCCCGCCACCTCGCCCGGCTAGTTTTTTGTATTTTTTTTTTTAGTAGAGAAGGGGTTTCACCGTGTTAGCCAGGATGGTCTCGATCTCCTGACCTCGTGATCCACCCGTCTCGGCCTCCCAAAGTGCTAGGATTACAGACTTGAGCCACTGCGCCCGGCCAAAATATTTTTATTGATCAACCCTATCCAATTGGTTCTGTGTTAGAATAGTGACAATCATTTCTACTAACATATTTGCAGACTTTATCTAGAAATCTGTGGTAGCTAAGGACATCAGCTATTTCCAAATAACTAGTTACTTATGTATTCTCTTTGAAATCACTGTGACCAAATTTGAAAATGTCTAAAATCATGCATAGATAGGTAGGCTTTTACTTCATTGCTTCTTCAGTCATTTTTCAACATCTTGTTTTTCATTAGCATTAAATGCTATTAGTCTGCTTTTCTACATTATGTCTTATATTTAGAATACTGATGTTGAATTTAGGAGCATCATATATGTGATGTGAAAATCTGTTATACAAATACACTTTACAGAAACTAACTTTACCGCTACACATAAAATCATTGAAATTATATTTCACGGCATATCAGGTAACTATGCTTGTAAAATTTGAGAATGTAAGAACTGGTGTGAATGATAAAGACCACATAATTCACCCTCATTTTACAGAGGAGGGAATGAATACCCAGAATAATTACATAACTTTACCACTATCATATTGCCAAAAACAGCAGAATGAAGAGGGACGTTGAATTTTCTGATCAGTCTTCTCTCTCTATTCGTTAATATTCTCTAATATGCACTTATTTCCTAATCTTTATCTCACTGATATACTGCCAAATGTCCCACCTAAAATTAGCTGCATTGAATTTTACATTATCTCCTGGCATTCTTTATTATTTGTTTTCTAAAAGCAGCCCAATTTCAGTAATTTTTGTTTACATGAAGTTATGATTCTGTTTCTCTAAATATCCAGCATATTTTGATGCAAGTCATGATTGAAAACTCCTTACGATCCAGACACTCTGATAAGCCCTTATATGTTATCTCACTACATTCTTAAAACACATAGAGTAGGTATTATTATCCCAATTTTATAGATAAGAAACAAGCCCAGTGAGGGCAAACATATGTTCGTGATCTCACAGCTTATGAATTGTTATGACTGGAATTAAACTTACTCTACTTAACTCCAAATCAAAAGCCATTAACCCACCTTTTGTTCTACCCTCAAAGTGATAACAAATGAACAACCAAAGAGAACCTTATGCTATTTTTTCCAGAGATTTGTCTATTCTCTGCACAAATAATAATGAATTTTGAAACCTTATTACACTTATTTATCTTACGGCAATTCAGAGGAACACATCTTACTTTAATAAAAGTATTGCTGAATAATTTGCTTTCTATGAAATTGTTAGAACCTTTACTAAAAGCTGTATTATACTTAAGGTAAAGCTTTAACATAGATTAATTTTTTTTAAAAAAATTGTTTTTACATTTTCTGCACCTGTATTGCTATTAAGATTGAATTCTAAGTTGTTCTCCCAGTAGTTACTTCTGTTGACATTGTCACTCAGTTAAATAAACACTACAACTTGCAGTGTGCCATGCTTACTTTAAGTTTTTGGTTTTGACAGAATGCTGTACTTCTTTGACAAAAAGTCAAACTTAAACTCCTAGCTTAACCGTGACATACTGCTCTGCGATGTTAGTAAGCCTAGAAATGCAAGGATACAAAAGGATATATTATAGAATGCCTTCACTTCAAGTGATTCTTCCGCCCTCTGCTGTCCGGATAGAATATTTGAACAAGCCATATTTTGTTCAGGAGGATTTTTTCTTTTTCTTTTTCTTTTTTTTTAATTTTTATTTTATTATTATACTTTAAATTCTAGGGTACATGTGCATAACGTGCAGGTCTGTTACATATGTATACTTGTGCCATGTTGGTGTGCTGCACCCATCAACTCGTCAGCACCCATCAATTAGTCATTTATATCAGGTATAACTCCCAATGCAATCCCTCCCCCCTCCCCCCCCATTGATAGGCCCCGATGTGTGATGTTCCCCTTCCCGAGTCCAAGTGATGTCATTGTTCAGTTCCCACCTATGAGTGAGAACATGTGGTGTTTGGTTTTCTGTTCTTGTGATAGTTTGCTAAGAATGATGGTTTCCAGCTGCATCCATGTCCCTACAAAGGACGCAAACTCATCCTTTTTTATGGCTGCATAATATTCCATGGTGTATATGTGCCACATTTTCTTAATGCAGTCTGTCACAGATGGACATTTGGGTTGATTCCAAGTCTTTGCTATTGTGAATAGTGCCACAATACACATACGTGTGCATGTGTCTTTATAGCAGCATGATTTATAATCCTTTGGGTATATACCCAGTAGTGGGATGGCTGGGTCATATGGTATATCTAGATCTAGATCCTTGAGGAATCGCCATACTGTTTTCCATAATGGTTGAACTAGTTTACAATCCCACCAACAGTGTAAAAGTGTTCCTATTTCTCCACATCCTCTCCAGCACCTGTTGTTTCCTGACTTTTTAATGATTGCCATTCTAACTGGTGTGAGATGGTATCTCATTGTGGTTTTGATTTGCATTTCTCTGATGGCCAGTGATGATGAGCATTTTTTCATGTGTCTGTTGGCTGTATGAATGTCTTCTTTTGAGAAATGTCTGTTCATATCCTTTGCCCACTTTTTGATGGGGTTGTTTGTTTTTTTCTTGTAAATTTGTTTGAGTTCTTTGTAGATTCTGGATATTAGCCCTTTGTCAGATGAGTAGATTGCAAAAATTTTCTCCCATTCTGTAGGTTGCCTGTTCACTCTGATGGTAGTTTCCTTTGCTGTGCAGAAGCTCTTTAGTTTAATCATATCCCATTTGTCAATTTTGGCTTTTGCTGCCGTTGCTTTTGGTGTTTTAGACATGAAGTCCTTGCCCATGCCTATGTCCTGAATTTCAATCATTATTGACCTGCCGGGTCTTGGTAATAGGAAGTTCCAAGTGAAATAAAATATTAAAGAGTCCATGATACAGTGAATCAATCATACAGGTCAGAGACAGAAACCAAATTGAATCCAACCCAAAATAACAAACTACTAGAAAACCCAGAATGTAAGAAAGATTTGTAAAGGCAGAAAATTTCCAATTTGATAGTTGATTTTTTATAACTGATATACTCTGCAGTTTTATTTTGTGTTGTCAAGGGATTTTTAAGATTTATGTGTAAATGTAAAGTATTAATAAATATTTGTTCAAAAGTGAGTTTCAGTTTTAAACCATTCCCTTATCAAAAAGAATGCATGTTTTACTTTTCTTGAATCCTTTTGCCACCATTTTTAAACAACTACTAAATGTTTGATTTTGTAAAAATAGCAATTCCTTTTTAAATTCTATTTACTTCCAAATTGTTATTGCGTTAAATGTTAGTTGTTTTAGTTTTACTTTTACAGATAAAAGTTTACACATGAATTTCCCAACTAAGTCTCCATTTTTTGGTAGGAAATAAAAGGAGGTAGTTATAGGTATTTTTAAAATATTTCATAAGTTCGTTTTACTATGTGGACGCTGATGAACATAAAGGCATGATAATTTCTATTAATAGCTCAAACACGAGAAAAGCCTGTTATTTTTACTTTTTTGTATCTACATAGTTTAAAAAAATAGGTGGTGAAAAATGGTGATTCTAAGGATTCCTGAAAATTTCTTGGTTCAAAAATTTGAAACAAAGCCATATTTAAGGAACATCATAACACGGTAAGAAACATCCCGGGTAGAGTACCTAGAGACTGGACTTCTCACCCCAGCATTGCCTCTTCCGCTATCCAACACTAGAGACACTAAGTAAATGCTCATTTTCAGCTCAAAATCTTTTTTTATTCAGGGGTGGAGGTTGTGGTTAGTTTTCTTTCGTTTAATCTTTTTTTGATACCAACTTTAAATACAGTTTTATTTAAGACATTTCAATTTTCCACTTACAATACAATATTTATAAAGTGCAATGTTATTTCCTTTCCTTGTGCACATGTTCCATATTCAAGCATTGAGGATGCCCAGTAATTTATTATAGCAACTTGACCTTAAAACTGCCATAGAATTTGCGGCAAATTTGGGTTCTTTGGTGCTTTAGCTATGTAGAACAATGCTTCATCTATACTTGCATTAGCTTAATCAACCTCTTCAGTGGTGGGCCCTGAAAATCACCACCAGAGGCAGGAGCTCTACCACCAGGAAATCCCACTGGCATTCCTCCTAGCATGCCTTCTGCACTCTAGTCCAGTTTGGTTGTGATGGACTTGCAGACTTCTCCAGCTCTTGCTGTGCATGTTCAAATTCTTCCTTCTCTGCAGTCTGATTCTTATCAAGCCAGATGATAATTTCATGGCACTTGCTAAGAATCTACTGTTTGTGCTCACTGTTAATCTTGACTTGAAGTTTCTCGTCTTCAACAGTTGCTTTCATGTTGAACACATAGGAATCAAGTGAATTTTTGGATGACACCTTGTCCCTCTGCTTCTAATCTTCAGCTTTGTATTTCTCAGTTTCCTGAAACATAGGCTCAATGTCTTCCTTGCTCAAATGGCCCTTGTCATCAGTGATAGTAAACATTGAGGATGCCCTTGGCATCAATATCAAAGGTAACTTCAATCTGATGAACACCAAGGGGTGCAGGAGGTATGCCTGTGAGCTCAAACTTGCCAAGCAAGTTTTTATCCTTGGTAATGACATGCTAGGCTTGTCAGAGTAGGCAGTGAAGGTCTGTGTCTGCCTGGTAGGAATGGTAGTATCACACTTAATGAGGACAGTCATGACTCCATCAGCAGTTTTAATATCAAGGGAAAGAGGAGTGACATCCAAAAACAGAAAATCTTGAACATTTTGAGATGTCTCCAGATAGGACAGCTGCATCGTAAGCAACAGCTTCATCAAATGATGCTCTCATTCAGTTCTTTTCCATTGAAGATGCCTTGGAGAAGCTACTAAATTGTGGGGATACAATTAGGACTACCAACCAGGACAATATCAGGAATCTGTGGTTTGTCTAGTTTGGCATCTCAAATGGATTTCTCTGTGGGGTCTAGAGTACAACAGAACAGGTTCAGCATTCAATTCTTCAAATTGGGCACAGTTAATGGAGATATAGAAGTTGATTCCTTCATGAAGAGAATTGATCTCAGTACTGGTTTCGGTGCTGGAAGAGAGTATGCTTAGCACGTTCACAAGCAGTACAGAGGCACCGGACAGCTCTCTTGCTCTCACTGATGTCCTTCCATATGTACACTTGAACTCACCAGTAAAATGGTTAACAATTCAGTTGTGAAAGTCCTCTCCACCTAAGTGGGTGTCTCTGGCTGTAGATTTGGCCTCAGAGATTCCATCCTCCATAGTGAGGATCAAAAATGCCACCTCCCAGGTCAAAGATTAGCATGTTTCTTTCAGCTCCAACCTTTTGTCTAAACTGTAAGCAATAGCAGCAACAATTGGCTCATTGATAATTCCAAGTACATTGAGACCAGCTATAGTTCCAACATCTTCGATAGTCCTGATGCTGAGAGTCATTAAAGTCATTAAAGTAAGCTGGCACAGCATTGGTAACAGTCTTCCCAAGGCAAACTTTTGCAATTTCCTTCACTTTGTCAGAACCATAGAAGACACCTCCTCTGGGTAGCAGCTTTTTGTCTCTCTCTTGTACTCTACTTGGACCTTGGGCCTGCCAGCATCATTTACCACTGTGAAAGGCCAGGGTGTCATATCACACTGGATAATGGCATCATCAAAATCACATCCAGTCAGACACTTGGCGTCAAAAGTCATGCTGGCACGGTTCATTGGAACTTGATTATTTGGAGTATCACCAATCAATTGTTTGGCATTTGTAAAGGTGACATAGCTTGGCATGGTTCGGTTTCCCTGATCATTGGAAGTTATCTCTACTTTTCCCTGCTGGAAAACACCCATGCAATAGTAGGTGGTGCCAAGATCAATACCAATTGCAGGTCCCTGAGCCACGGTTGTTTGTGTGCACGCTCAGCTCAGATTGCAACATGAGACACAGGAACCCCAAAAGCTGCCACTGTGTTCAATGGAACCCTTGTGTAACACTCCTTTTATGTTGAGAAAACAAATGTTAAGTCACATAAAACATCAAAAACACTAAGCTAACCTCCCTCTTCCTGCTAATTGTCTTCCATGGTTTTTCTCCTGAATATATGTCCTTTTAGTAAGAAAATAAAATAAAATAAAATAAAATACCCTATAAATCTTAACAAAACTTGACTAAGAATATTCGTAAAACTTTATTAAGAAAAAAAAAAATTTCAACTGCCACCAATGTAAAATAATGAAATGTGTCCCCTTCTTCAAGATTTCAAATCTTTGTCTAAAAAAAAGGCCCCATCATGTACAACTCACATTGATTTTCACTAGAGAAAATCAAATGTAGATGCTAAAAATTTCCTCTTTTGCTGTAGGGCCTTTATTGTTCCTCTTTTTTGCTATAAGATAAAACCTCCAAACTTGAGATATAGGTGTAGATAAGTCTGACAGTCATTTATTTCCCATCAAATCATTAGACTTTCTAACATTGTAAGAGTCATTGAGAAATTATAAAGTTCTTTTGATTCTGGATCTACTGAAAAATTCATCTTACAAATGCACTACCATGAACCATCTCTGGGTCCTGACATACCCTTCTGTTGTAGAAAGGTCTTTTTCACTCTAGCATATCAAGGCATCACTGCCATGCCTGAGCTTGGTTTCTGATTTTGCTTTACAAAAGCAAACCTTGGAGAAGATGGATCATAGGATAATAACACATAATATCAACAATTGGGATTTCATGGTGGACTTGAAGTACATAATGTGTTCTTCAACTAGAACTGGAATATTGCTTAGAAATTCCAACTTTTACCTTGGTTGATCTTCTCAACAGCAGGGGTTTGAGGTAACCATGGATTCCACAAGTCAAAACTCTTTAGCTGTTTTCTCTTCCTGCTCCACCTAAACTATTTTACTTAAGCTTCAGCATGATTCTAAATACATTCTTTTCCTAAAGCTGATGTTTCTCGGAATATATGTATTTCTTAACCTCATACATTAGATTTTAATTGTAAACTATGCTGATCCTATTAAGAGTTTTAAAAGACATATTTTACAGTTGACTTTCAAAAATAAGTATAACTTACCAAAAAAAAAGTAATTCAAAAATAATATCCAGAACTTTCTATTAATTTATCTAGTGTTGGACTATGATAATCTTTCCAAAGGACACTGAAAACTACAGAGTATGATGCAGGAATTCTCTCATAGTGTCTCACCCTATCTTCCCATTTGTGTGCCTGAGGAATGTAGCTAACATCTTATTGTTATTGTTTGTTTCATTTAAGCAAGTCTTTCCTAATTAATTCAAAGTCTGTGGAAAATTTTGGGGATATCTCATTTTAGGCATCAGTGGCTCACTCATGTCTCTCTAGCATATTGAATTCACAGTTTTATTTTCTCTTTAATATTTGTTCACTCCATTACCTTCCACTTACTGGATAACAATTACTTTATCATCTCTCTAAATTACTGAGGATATCTCTAGTTCTGTTCACTCAGTCCTGGTTTTGGTTCTAGAAGGGAGAAGCAGAGGCAGGACTAGACTGTGGACATTCTGAGTCCAGATTCCTAAAACAGATTACACTAAAGGAGATGTATCATATATCACTATCATTTCCCTTTAACTGTGTGTAGGCCATTTTTCCCTAAAATGGAGATAGTCAAGGGGCTTCCAACAGGAACTGACCTTTCCAACTGGCTTCAGCTTTGTTTTCCAGAGGGCAAGCAATTTGCTTTTAAAATTAAGTTCTTCAAATCCCAGGCTATTTACTGTGTTCAATAGTATTTTGCTTGTTCTGGCAGAGAAATTCCTCTAAGAGAAAGGGAACCTTAAAGAGAAAGAGAGGAAGAAGGAAGGACAGAAATTTACCTCTATATGTTTGTCCCAGGCCTCTTTGTCCCTGATATTTAATATAGGATCTTTCCTTGTCCTTATCTGTTGTAGATTGACTCTTCGATGAATAAGCAGGGGGATAAGATGGCAACTGTTACATTTGCATTTTTACTCTATAAATAAAACTCAAGCTTCTGAAAACGAAAGCCTAGTTCTGTCTTTCTTTTGCCATGTCTTCCCTCACGTTAGTCATTCCTCTGATTTGTTTAAAAGGAAACTGCAACCTGTAGAGAACAGCCTGAAGCTGCAGGGAGAAAAATCCTTTGGCAGCTGTCTGGGGCCTTGCCAAGGGGAAAAGTTCTCTCATTGGATAAAAACCATTTTTCTCCTCTTATCCATTGCTTCCCACTCCACTACTAAAGGCCCTAGACAAACACACGGACTTGCCAAGCATAACATGATCACACCTAGCCAGCTGTGGCAGCCAGCCATGGGAGATAGGCCCTGAACCAGGGCCTGTTGCTGTCGGGTTTTCCCTTTCATCTCAGGGTATGTCTAGGCATGTTCTATTTTCTCTTCTTCTTTTGCTCTGGTATTAATATTTCCAGCACACAAGAGAAGAATACTGTCTTTGAGTATTTTACAACAGTGGATAGAGACACAGATACATTTCCTGATTTATTTCCTACACTCCTAGTAGCTAAACTGGCAAATGTAAGAAAACTGAAGGCAGAAATAAATGGCCCCCTATGGTATGTTCAGGTGGGCTGTGTTAATACCGAGAAATTAAAAGTACATACATACAGAGGAAAAAACCACTAGATTTCTAATACCTGAGATGTATAACTGCCATAGGAGAATTTTCTAGAATTTGTTAAAGGAAAATAACTGAATATGAACGACCATCTGCTTTAGATGTAGCATTTCCCTACACTGTTTCTTTTCCTTTATGGAATTTTTCTTTCCTACTTTACTCTTACCTACATACATTGCTTGGCATCTCGTTATTTTTAGATCTGTGTGCGGCACAGCTATATGATATCAAAGCAAAAATTCCCCGGGTTTGAATGTACTAAAATAACAACATTTAATTCAAACTGTACTATCCTAAACCTCAGAGAGTAACTCTACCAAATCATTTTCATTTGTGCAAGCATAGTGGAGACGCAGACCTGAGATACCACGCATAGCAATTGAGAGGATAAAGATCTTATTCAAACACTGGCAACATGCCATGAGGAAAAGCTGCCATAAGAAAAAATATATATTTTCAAAGATCATTTTATAGTCAATAGAAACCAGGTTTTCCTTCCGTTTTTTTCCCCTTAGATTTTATTACACTTAAACCTTTTTTGTCAGAGCAATGAGGAAAATTAGTATCTATTTTTTTCCTAAATGTTTATATTTTCATTCAGCTATACGTTCTTACATTAAAATTTCTAATTATTTAACAATTTGATATCAAAAACTATGGCTTGAATGTCATGATATTATTTCTTTGAAAACTTTGGCTACTGCACAACTACAGCCGCAAAGTCAAAAGTGATTTTTTCTTAAGTTGGAGAACTTTTTAAAAAATGTGTGCAGGCAAAATCTTGCTCTGGCTTTGATTCTAATGATACACCAACCAGATTGAACCGCAGGCATTATATAAGCCTGCTATGAATCGTCTTTGACTGAGCCTCAAACATGCAGCCTATAATTGGATAAGAGCTTTGTATCATTTGAGCTCCATATCCATTTTGAGTCCCTGCTTAATCTACTTAATGCAGGGTTCTTCCATTATCGAGTTGACGGATTCCGCTTGGCTGAAGGTTAAGTGCTGGAAATAATGACTGAACCTGCAGACTTAGATCTTTAGACCAACATCCAGTTAAGAATATGTTAAGTCAATGCAAAGTGGCTAATATTCTAGAACATTTCTAATCTCTCTGATGCAGACCTGGGACAAATAAGTAAATGTCAAGAAAGTGTCAGTTTCTTAATACCAGACATTGAAAATTTTTGTTCAAGATATTCTTAAGGTATTTATAGAAAAACATTAACAGACTTTTAGTAAAACCTCTTTGATATGTCTTTTAATTCATAATGAGTCATTATTATTTTATTGGTATAAAATTTGGGGTCAAAGTCAAATATCGGGACTAGTTCTAGTATCTTCAGCTCCCTAAGAATGACACTCTTGAATATTTTGAGAAGTGCATTACATTTTTGGAGTCTTGGCATGATTCTGATTAGTGCCAAGTATAAATGGTTCAGTTCCGTGGAGACTGTTTCCAACTTCTCTAAAAACTGAAATAAAGGAAAGGCACCATTAAAAAAAACAAGAAACAAAAAACTTTCCTTACTGTCAGTCATTTTATTCTCCATGACTGCATTAATTGACTAAAGTTTTCCACTCCAAAAGAATGCATTAGTCCATTAAGAATTCAAATATTATAACAGAACCATTCTATATGAGGTACCTTCCTAAATTGCAATATGTTTAAACATAAAATAGACTTAGGATGTGGGAGAGGTGATATTTTCTGGAAAAAAAAAAAAGTCTAATCATAAAGTGTTTTTTCCCCTTTTATTTTTGGATAAAGGTACATAAAATTCATTTGATTTGTACCATTTTGAACTTTTTACTCTTACCACCAGGGGGCAGGTCATGCTAACTATTGATTTAGTAGATGCTGAAAGGCACATAAGTCAATTTTAGACAGCAGTATAAAATTCCCTAAGGGTTTCTTCGCAGACTCTTTAGGAGAAGAGCTGTTGAATTGTTCGAAGTGTAATTTTCACACTAATTATAAAAGAAACTACATAATTACAATTTCAAGCTATTAGATACTTTGAAATTAATTTTTGTGAACTGTTTATTTGTTCCTTTTTTATTTTTTAATTAAACATGATTTCATTTGAACTGAAATTATAAATTACTCAAAGGAAATTGAAAATAATGGCTTTCCACCTGTTCTCATGTTTATAGATCAGTTTCTTAACAGTTATTTCAAGTTAGATTTCAAATATCTTCATTAGAAACAATCTTCAGAAGAAATAATCTTCATAAGAAAATAATTCACTATGGAAACGTTGAAAAATGCAGATATAATTTAGAAAATTTTTGCAAGAGAAAACTGGGTTTACATTTATTGGAGGAACACTGCATTGATTTACAAATACACGTGATTCCATATTGACTCTGTTGTCCATTCATTTAATACTATTGATGATAAGCTATACAAGCTTTATTGGAAATAAGTGTGAACTTCTCAGGTGCATAAACAATGTCTTTACTTTCCTCTACATTTCTTTTCAGTGTCCAAGCAAAACCTATGACCCACTGATTAAATCCACCCGAGATTTTCCAGATGATGTCATCAGTTTCATAAAGCGGCACTCTGTGATGTATAAGTCCATATACCCAGTTGCAGGAGGACCAACATTCAAGAGAATCAATGTGGATTACAGACTGACACAGATAGTGGTGGATCATGTCACTGCAGAAGATGGCCAGTACGATGTAATGTTTCTTGGGACAGGTAAGCTAAAACTGGATTAGGATTTTTTCAAAAGGAATTTTTCATTATTAGACAAAGAGAAGAGAAACTTCAAAAATATTTATTGGTCAAAATCAAAATGAGTAATTATTAGATAAAACCTTGTCAATATTTCTTAAAATTATGTAGCTTTTAATTGATAATCATAAATATCTCCGAACTTCATATTTGAGATTTCAAAATGTATTTGACAGCAATGTGCCTGCTCTACCTTACATGCTCAATACATATTTGTTGTATGATTTTGAACTAAAATTAAACAGGTAGGGCAAAGCAATTTTTATTTTCAAACTTTGCCTTTCCCTCTCTTTACAAGTATACCCCCAAAAGATTCCTTCACCTGATTTCGAGAATCACTAACTTAGTTGACTTAAGATAGATTTTCGAAAACATTAAGCATTACTTTGTGAAGGTCTTTAAATAGAAACTTCTTGGAGATTATCTTTCTTCTTGAATTTTGTGCATTAAAATGTATTTCATAGACTTAGTTTTTAAGCCCATTGTATTTTCCTTTGCATGTCAACTCAATAACTATAAAATGATTACAATGTTTTTATAAAAAGAAAAATTTAATCTCAAAAAAGGTAAAAGTATTAACTAATAATGTCATGGGAATTCTAATGGCAGTAAAAATTTAACATGTATCATTAAAACAAAAGCACTGTATTCCATATCATGTTATATAACTTAATGGATCAAGCATTTCATAAAGATTAAAAATTAAGAATTTTCAAGAAACAAAACTTTTTATTAGAATAGATATTTAAGAGTTCAAAACAATTTTAGAATAATTTTATTTTTAAAAATTATGGGTCTTATAGAACTTAGGTTTATTAGGAAGTATGTGTGTGACGGACTCAGAGGACCTTTGTCATCGATTGTCAAACCTGATTATTTTCCAGATGGCAATTCCACAAACCAGAAAAATAAGGGATATTCCCAAGACAACAGAGATAGAAGTTAAAGAGTCAAAAGTAGAATTAATTAGTTGCTATTAATTCCCACGAGTTTGACACTTAATTTGCACTGTCCACCCAAAACTAGATCTTCAACAATTCACTGCAATGAATGTCAGTTAGCCACTAGGTGGTACTATCTAACCTTTACTGAGAAAATTCTAGACCTGCTAAGATAGGTTTTTAATTTTGACATTTGGAAAAATGTACATTTAATATTCTTTAAAATTCCCGGAGTTATTTAAAAACAATTACATAATTCAGACTATTTTGTGCAAACAGGATCTTTACTATATACATTACTATACTCCAACCCCAGTGCTCAGAAGTTTAGAAATGCCTATATGGTATAAATTAAAGTGGGATTGTTTTTTTCTTTTTCTAAACTGTTCTTTTAATTTTCTTTCTGTACTAACCTTACACCTCATGGAATTTCAATGTAAGATGATGTATTTAAGATACCTCTTTTCAATGTCAATTTTTGGTTTGCATTATCAACCTTGTATTAAGTTGACGTTAAATAATTTTAAACAAACCTTCCATTTCTCATCTATTAATAATGATTCTGAAGATGGAATACATTTGAAGAGTGAGCTACAATTTCCCTCAGATAGCTGCAATGAATTTTTTGTTCATTTGGCAATGTTATTAAAAGAATATATATCTGTCTTCCATGAACTGGATATAATAACTATTAAATAAATATATATTACATGGAAGGAAGAGAGAGAACTTATTATTTTAATGTATTTTTAATGTTTTAAGTTAAGGTTCAAAACATTTGCTGTACCCTTGTTTAACATTTCAAACAATATTTAAATTAAACATTATATATATTACTTTTGTTAAGAATATACTCTGAATATGCATCCTTTAATATTCTCTCTATAAAAGGGTGTTCTATTAGCTAAAAGCTATATTTTAGGAGGACAAAACTTATACATTAAACTTCATTTCATATATGTTTCATTTAATCTGTTTTTTTAAGGCATTTAAAGAGGAGGGGAGTAATTTGAAGGTTTCTGGGAATATGCTTACCACTGATTTTTGAGACAGGAACAATGGGATCATGCGTTATGCTTTTTTTTCAGACGTTGGAACTGTCCTCAAAGTTGTCAGCATTTCAAAGGAAAAGTGGAATATGGAAGAGGTAGTGCTGGAGGAGTTGCAGATATTCAAGGTAAGACTTAGTCCAGAGTTCCAGAAGAGATGTTGAAACTGAGTAGCCCTTGTTATAGGGCACCCTTGTTTTAATACATCATCACGTTTCCCAGAGAAGCCTTTGAAATCAGCTTTCTTGGTTTTCTTTTCCTGAAGCAGTGGAAAAAGTTTTATAGGCAACTAGGAATGGGACTCACCTTCCTCTATAGCATACCGCTGAATTCAGGGCTCCCGGGATTGCCTCTCATTACTGCATTCTCTAAGCATATAGTCAGACAAATTGCCACATTAAATGAAAGTCTGGGGTCTCTTTTACTATCCAGATGCTTTTCTACTTTATAAATTTTACTTTTCAATTTTTTTCCCCAATTGAATTTGAGAAAACTAGACGAGTGTATAAATCATGTGTCCCTGCTTTTCTGTAAGGAAATAAAGAAAATATATAGAGGTTGCGTGATACTAAGTCTTCATGTATGCTAAATTCCTCTCACCCGCCAAAAAGAGTAGATCTAGAAGAATAGTTCTCCAGATTTGGAGAATGAATGCCTTTGACTTTTAACAGTAACTCTCAATTGTGGCATGTTTTGTAAATCCTCAGTAAAATTAAGTTTACAATTATTTGCGGATTATAACATTTGAAATACTTTTTTTCTTAGAGAAACTTTTTAAAATATATGCTTTATTAGAACATTTTTATTGAGACTCTTTATTAAAATGGATTGTTTCCATGTCAATATCTAATGCTTTAAAAGAGAATAAAGCCCTCCTCTGTGAGGGGCTCAAGTTAATTAACATGCTGAGTTCCACAGGATCCTGTTTACATTGTGATGATAATAGTGGTCAGGGAGTTAACAAGAACAAGACCTGCTATCTGGTGTCTACTAAAACAAAATCTTGGGTGGTTCCTAGGGGAAGGCCAGATGTCAAATATAAGTGTGAACCCAGAGGCCAAAAATACAGTCCCTGTAACACACATAGTTGCATTAGAACAAGTCTCATTCAATGGTGTTAGACAGTGGTCAAGAAGAATTACTTGGATTCTTCTGTTAAAATTACATAATGACCAGCTTTTGTTTTCTTGTCTCATTTTAAAAACAGTTTTATTGTGGTATAATTGAGATACAACAAAAAACAATATATTTTATGTATATAATTTAATGTTTGGCCATGTTTTTAAAATTGATAACAAAAAATGCTATTTGATAGAACTTTCTCACTGAAATTTTTTCTTTAATATATTTCTTTAAACTTTAACATCTGGTAGTGCTTGTCAATTAGTAAATATGAACTGGTGCTAAATGAAAAATAGCAGAAAGATGATAGGTAGATGGAAATTTTTTAAACCATCTTGTCCTTTTTCATTTGGTAGCTTTCTTGTTCATGTTTCTGATTTTATATTGCATGCATCAAGCCATATTTTCTATAAATAAAACTAGCCTTAGTTCATATCGTGAAATCATTTGCACCAGTATTGTGTAGTGTTCCATAAAGAATGTGGTCATCCACAAGGAGCACTATAACTTTTCAAAACTCTGCTACTTAAAACAACTTTTTGAACCACTGATCTAAGTAAGAGCAGAAAGAGGTAATAAAGAATTACGGAGATGTTCTTGTCAACACTAGTTTGACTTATATGGAAGCGGTTAAGATAAGCAGATTTAGAAGAAGAACACTTGTGAGTAACTGGGAACAATTTTCAATGCAGAGTATTTTCTTATGTATTTAGGTCACTTATCTTTAATAGGATACTATAAATAATGATTTTTATCATTTCTGTTAAGGTACAAACACTACGTTTTTGAAGAAAACAGCAAACAATAAGAACTTTTTTTCCTTATGTAATAGACTTGATGTTTACTTCAGTGATATGTGACATCAGATAAAACAACATACTATTTAATATAAAAACCTGTTAATGATTATCTTTATTGACATTTAACTTCTATTTTCAGCACCCGTCGATCATCTTGAACATGGAATTGTCTCTGAAGCAGGTACTTTTTAACTTTTGTATGAAAGTTAACCACAAAAGCAATGGGCTGCTTGAATCAAACTTTATTTGGAAAAAAATCCATTGAAATTGGAAGTTAAATTTTAAGAAATGTAAAATGTTATTTGTTTCTCTTGTAATTCATTAGAGACCATTGTTTCAGCCTTGCCTTGGGAGAAATGTAGTTAAATTTCATTAATTGAACCATGCATTCTCCCCTTCCTTTGGATCTTAAAAACTGAACTCACTTTCCTAGTCTCATGAGAATGTCCTTCTCTCAAGCCCATTAGACATTCATGTAGAATATCAACCCTAACCATTACAAAGCGTTTTTAATCTGGGAGTCTAGGATTTAGAATATGAACTGCGGTGACAAACAGCCCAAAAGTCAACCTTCAACATGTCACGTAATATCAAACTCTCAGAATCAATTTCCTCAACAGTGAAGTTAGAACAACAATAGCCACCTCCAGAGTTTGTTGGGAGTTTAAAGAGGATGCTTCATGTAACATTCTAAACAGAGAGCAGACACACAAGTGTAAAGTAAATGGTAACTAATTATAATAATAGTAATAATCTTTAACATGATTTCATAACTCTCTGATGATATTCCAAATTGCAATTGATTCAAGAGATTCAGACTGCACTATTATTTCTATTTGCACCCCCAATATTTAAGAAAGCCATATGATATGTTCAACATCAAGGTGTTGCTAAAATTGTCTTAATCTATTACAGTTCCTATGGCAGAGTGATTTTTTTAGAGAATGATCTAAATAGTTTTCTTCTTCAGGTCTTTGTCATTTATTTGTTCATTCACTTATCATTTATTTATTGAAAGCCTAAGGTGCTTGGAGGGTACATAAATGAATGAATAACATAGCTCGCCATTAACCTCCAGAAGCTCACAGTAGAGCTGAGAGTCAAAGGAAGATGCTAACACTGCACAGTAATAATAGGGTATATGCTAGAGAGACAGAGACAAGAAAGGGGCCTAAAGGGAGCCAGAAGGAACAGGGAAAGATAATTGAAAGACGAGACATACAACTTGAATTATGAAGGATGTCATAGTTAACCAGATATACTAAAAGGAGAATGGAATGGAAGAGCATGTGCCAACCAGAAGGGGAGAATCTTTGCAAAAGTGTGAAGAGTGAGAGACCATAGCTTATTGTAATAAGTGTGTGTACAATTAGGGTATGGATCATATGTGTGTTCAAAGGGGAGGAAGCCTGGAAATGAACCTGGAGAAGTAAGACAGAACAAGATTAGACACATCTTTATATACCCTCCTAAGAAGTTTAGAAGCATATCTTAAAAACAATGAAAACTCCTGAGTGCTTCAGTAATGCTCACCTGTAGTCCAGCTACTCAGGGACCTAGAGTGGGAGGATACCTTGAGCCCCGGAACTCAAATCCAGTCTGGGCAACATAGTGAGATCCAGGCTCAAAAAAAAAAAAAAAAAAAAAAAAAAAAAAAAGCCATTGAAAAGGAAAACAAACAAAAATACATTAATGATTAAGCAGGAGGGTATGATAATAAGATTTTCTTTTTAGAAAAATCAGTCTGGTGTGGCAATGTGGAAGATAGATTGGGTACTGGGGTAGAGGTGGGGGTTGTTGGAAAACAAAATCAAAGCCAGCAGAAATAGGACACTTACAAGTAATCCAGGAAAGAAGTGATAAGGACTGAAACAAACTCAGTGGCGGTAGAGAGGGAGGAGACGAAATAGATTAGAAAATTCTGTATGAGAGAATGGAAATGCAGTGATGACAGACTGAATGTGAGAGAAAGAAGATTCAAAGACAACTCCCAGATTTCTTGACTTGGTGGATGAGGGTGCTGCTCTCCAAGGTAGGGCAGGAGGAATAGATTTAGGGGGGTTATTATGTTCATATTTATGTTGTTTTCAAGATATGTCTAAATCTTTTGTACAATATAAAAGGTAAATAAATAAGAAGCGAAAAGAGGGAAACCCACCATTTAATGCAAAAAAACGAAATCACAAAGGAGACAAATGTCTTAATCTGAAATAAAGTGGGAGAATAGAAAGTGGAGAAAGTTTCAAAGAATATATAGTCATTAGTGTCAAACAGTATAGAGAATTTCAGTAAAACAAATACTAAACAGTGTTCATTGCATTTAGCAACTAGGAAGTCTTAATTGACAGTTTAATGGATGCTAGAGGTGTAAGACCTATTTCTGTAAGTTGAATACTATGATATTATGCCAATACCTATTTCTAACATGGATTTCCCTCCTTTAACTCTTGAAATGGTCCACTAGAGTGGACCATGAGTTCTTTGGCACAGATTGTGGCTTATTCACTTTTATCACCCCTCCTCCTCCACCGCTACTACCACAGATACTCAAAAGAATGTATAAGGAAAGTAATTCATTACTTTCAGGACGCATATTGAAAATGTGATCTTATTTGCTGGGTTTTTCAGTATCATACAGCCTTGCATTTGTGATATGGCATCCCTCAAGCCTGTTTAATACTTTCTTTCAGAATGATAATAAATACTTTCTCTCCCACTAATAACTCATGTTCTTTCAAGGATCAGTACTTCAATAACAAATGAAACAAATGAAATGGTTAATTGAAACCAGGGGAATGCTTTATTCATTTATTTTCAGTCATCTCTTATATAAGGAGTCATGGGAAGTCTTGGGAAGACCGTGAGCTTTGCCTATAGCATCTGTGCTGGACATAATCTCTCAAAGTACATTTTCTAGTATTGAGAAAGAATTTGACATCTTAATTCCTGTCTAGCAGCTGGTTTTTGACCTTCTGAAATTACTGCCAAGCTTGTAGAATGCTGTCTATTTCAGCATCAAAATCTTCAAACTACCATCCAACCAGAATAGAAATGACTGACTTATTTTACTCCTCATTATGTTTCTGTACAAGTGTTTACAATGGGCAGGACACCCAGAGAAACAGATTTATATGTATTATGTGTTATTCAAGAAAAGAAAATTCTTAAGACTAGTCTGAAAGATGCTTCTAATTCATTTGTTTTACCCGATTTGCAGCAACAATTGTACATTGGTTCCCGAGATGGATTAGTTCAGCTCTCCTTGCACAGATGCGACACTTATGGGAAAGCTTGTGCAGACTGTTGTCTTGCCAGAGACCCCTACTGTGCCTGGGATGGAAATGCATGCTCTCGATATGCTCCTACTTCTAAAAGGTAAGAGGCACATTGAGGTAGTATAAAGCCTCCCTTTCTACAAGATGATTATCTCACATTAAGGCCTTGTCTTATAGTTTAAGTTAAAGAGAAAATATAAACTAAACATGGCCTATAGAAGGAATATTGAAATCAAAATATTGTTTTATATTTTTACATAAAATTTAATTTTGAAGGAGGGTAAAACAGACGCTCTGAAATTCTGAAATATGGAACTTCAAACAATTTTAATAAATTGTTTATTCACTATTTTGGCTTTTTTATAATTGTTCCTTCCTTATTTCTTATTTCTAAATATGCATATACTGATGCCTACTGTTTTGCAAATAATATATAAATATATATGATGGTACAAGCACAGATTGTATAAAACCCATAGTGCAGCCCAGTGACTTGGTATAATTTTAGTTTTACTCTAATAATTATAACTTGGTCAATTTCTGCCACTCATATAATTAAACAACAAACATTTTCCTTGCTGTTTGTAGTTCACTGCTTTATGTGTTCTTAGAAATAGTGCTACTTTGAGCCAACAATTCCAAGCTAGGAATTTGTTCTATATATACATGTGCAAAAGTACCACAAAGTTCTATGTTCAAGAATGTTTATTTCAGCATTATTTTTATAGCAAAATAACTGCAAACAATCTGAATATCCATTGATATGTTTGACACTCGCTAAATATATTATGTTAATTAGTTTAAAATGTCAATTATAGTAACATTATTTTCTAAAGTATTCAAAGTATATTTTCCTCTAGGTGAAATGTAAGCAAATGTATTTTTAGGTCTGTTTTTAAACTAACAGGCACATGCTAGTCTCATTACCACATGTACACTTTTTTCTTTTTGGAATTTTATGGATTTCTCAAATTCTGATTTCTAAGAAATTACGGATTGACTGTATAGTGCAATAACAAATATTACTTAAAATTAGAAAACATTTTATATTCCCTGAAATCCATGAATTAAATTGAAATGGGTACATATGATTATTAGAAATTACAAGTTAAAAGTCACCCACATTTTGTTATAGTTTTTGGCCAAGAACATACTCATTATAGTCTTTGGGGAATGCTTTCCTGGAAAGCTGAAAAACAAGAATGCTCATTAGTTGCTAATAAACCTTCAGTTTGATGAATTGACCCTGTTCCTTAAGAAGCCAAGATTTAAAAACATTCTTGACCTTTTGTACCTTACACCATCATAATTTTTTCTTCTTGTATTTCCCAAGACTGTATCTCTGATCTTTCAGACATGACACTGTGATGTTTTCCCTTACCTAACATAATGTCATGTGAGCTAAAAGATGTGTATAATGGATGAATCTTGTCATCTGTTGTCATCTGTTCAGCATCACCCTCAAGGAACACTCTAGATATCACAGAACATTTATTGGTACTTCTCTGATCTCTGAAGTGACAAAATAAAATAGCCAAAGCAAATGAAAATATGCTGTAAGAGTGTAAGACTTGCTTAGATGTAGCAGGGTTGTTGGTTTTTTTTTTTTATTATTATTTTTTATAAAATAGTTACTACTTTATTTTAAGGAAAATGTGTGATGTAATACAAAAGCCATTGTTTAATATTATTATTATCATAACTACCAGAAAAACAATTTGAGCTACTCATCAGCAGATAGAAATAACAGGTAGTCTTTTATACCATATTGAACTTATAATTCTATTTCAAGTTACAGTATTTAGTTTGTTGCTTAATAAAATCTATGCAATAATGAATCTTTACATGACAAGGTGTTTTGTATTTGTGTATATATTCCTATCCACTGACTGAACTCTTTTATATATTATTATTTCTCAATGGCTGACTAAAAAGAGAGTTCCTAAAGAGAGTAGCTGGCTGGGCGCAGTGGCTCATGCCTGTAATCCCAGCACTTTGGGAGGCCAAGGCGGGCAGATCACCTGAGGTCAGGAGTTCGAGACTAGTCTGACCAACAAGGAGAAACCCCGGCTCTACTTAAAAAAAAAAAAAAAAAAAATAGCTAGCCATGGTGAGACACATGCCTGTAATCCGAGCTACTAGGGAGACTGAGGCAGGAGAATCGGTTGAACCTGGGAGGCAGAGGTTGCAGTGAGCCGAGATCGCACCATTGCACTCCAGCCTGGGCAGCAAAAGCTAAACTCCATCTCAAAAAAAAAAAAAAAAAAAAAGAGTAGCTATCCTCATTTTAGTTATATAAAACCAGCATTGTATTTTTATTTAACCTTTTTTGTTGAATACTTTGTGAAAAAATCAGAGAAAAAGAAGCATAGTTAAATAAAATTCATGTCATCTCATTGTCTGAACAGGATTTCTTCTATTAGGACCTCATTACCAGTAGTTTTTTAAATCAATGTTAGATTGATTGGAATATTGACTTGCATTTAAGTTGAGCTGTAAGACAAGCATACTGCTGCATCTGCTACTGTTGTTAGTATTAGATGTAGCCTTTCTGTATGATGGTAATCATGCTTGAGGTTCTAATCAGTGTAATCCCCTTTCCGTAGGAGAGCTAGACGCCAAGACGTAAAATATGGTGACCCGATCACCCAGTGCTGGGACATCGAAGACAGTAAGTACAGCTGTGATATGCTTTTTCTCTGATTTAAAATGCTAAGCCCATTCTTTTATGTACTTTTATTATATGACTTAAACCATCTATTATATGGGAATATCTCCATTTTATGTAATGCACGTGTTCTGGAAGAGCAACAGGAAATTGTATAAATCAACCCCTGTCTACGTGCCTAATTGAATAATCCTTTGTTATATCATTATTTGTTTCATATGTCTTTTAAAATTCCTAAACTGTAGCCTTTGTTTCTTTTTACTACCATATCCATCCTTATAAAGTTTGAAAACTGCTATTAGAGGTAAAACAGGATATAACAGAAAACATTTGCACATTTAGAGTAAACTCAAATAGACCTCCCAGAAGTCTTATTTGAAAAAAGTTTTTAGGTAGCCTATACTTTATTTATATTCACCTATCAAATCATATATTCACTTAATCAATAAATATTTATTAAGCAACTTCCATATGCATGTAATTGTCCTGGGTATACTATGTGACTAAGAAACTCCTTAGAGAGCTTATGAATCTTTGGGGAAATGTCATAAGGCACAATTAGTGATAGGGGAGTTTAGTGAAAGAGAGGCTGTATTGTTTAGAAAAATGAATCATAGAATAGAAGATCTTGAAAGCCTGAAGGAGAAGGCAAGTGTAGGGGAATAGAGAGGAGGCCTGATGAGTGATTCTGAAAACAGAGAAAAAAAAAATTGATAAAAGTATGTATTCCAGAGCTTCAGTTACTCTCCACTCTCAAGCTCTACCTTAAGATAGAAAATATATGCACATACACACCAAACACACACACACACACACACACACACACACAAACTGGTAGAAGAAGTGCACATTCATCACAATGTTACTGACCACCCCACCAGTGATGTAAGTAACCCAGATTTCATAATCTATAACTGGTAGTCTGGTAGTGTTTTCTTGATTTAAAAACAAAACAGTTATTTTTAACTTATAACTTAATTCTTCTGAAAAATAAGCCTTCATCCAGATTAGTATGCTTGGGTTCTTGTTCTAATGTGTAGGTGATTCATTGTGATGTCCATTGGTTTAGTTACCAATCATTACTGTGCGATACATATGCAATTCTCTACACATGCATATGAAATGTATCAGGGATGATTATAGGTATTGAGGATACAGCAATGAACAACAAAGAAAACAGCAACGGAATCTGTACATTCACGATACTTATATTCAAGAGTGTGTTAGGGGAGAGAGCAGACAATAAATACCAAAACAAGTAAAATAAATGCTATGTCAATGATAAATGTTATAAAGAAACTGACACAAAACATAGTTGCTGCCTAAGGCACTCACAATTTTTGTCTTCACTTTACCATATCCTATTCATGCTATAACCCACTGCACACAGTCTTTTCTAATCATCAGGATCATCACTCTATCCAATCCATTCTTGTCAAGGTCACCAGCAATTTCCTCCTTGCCAAATCCAATGACCAATTTTCGGTTCTCATTTTTACTTAAGCTGTAACTCCCTCCTTTTTGAAACACTTTCTTTTGACTTCCATGCATTTGTGTGCTGGAGCCAGTTCATGTGGCCTCGTATAAGTTGGTTGCTTAAAATTTTGAAATTTTGTGAGCTGATTTTAAACCACTGAAAGCTTGAATCAGACATGTTGGGAGTATTTACACCAGCAAAATCAGCAAGCACTACAAATTAATTTTTTTGTTGTTTTGTTGTGTTTTCAGAGAAATGATGTTCCAGCATACATATGTGCCCTTGTACCATATCCTTCTGGTTTACTCTTACTTTGCAGACTGTGCCTTCTGAGTGTCCTTAATTTCCTTTTTTGTCCCACCTTTTAAATATTGGAGTGTCCCGAGCCACTTTCCCATTCTCTGTCTACTCATTCTCTAATACTGTCTATTTCAACACTGTCAGAGGCTATTTGCCTCCCAAATTCATAGTCCAATTCTGAACTCACCCTTACATGCCAGACACAGACACTTGTATGCCTACGAAAGAGCTCCACTTGAAGGTCTAATTAGCATCTGAAACTTATGTCTGAGAAAGAATTCTTGTTACCTTCTTCAAGACCTATTTGTTATGCAGACTTTCCTATATTAACAAATTGCACACCATTCACCCAGCTACTTATGTCAAAAAGCAGCTAGGAGTCACTTTTATATTATTTTCTTTCCTTCCCATCCTATCACCAACCTCTCAATTAGTCCTTCTGGCCCATGGCCAAGCTTTCCTACTTCTCATCACACCCACAAACGCCAGCCTAACTGAGGCCACAGTAGTCTTCAGTAGCTGCTTCACTGGTCTTTCTGCCTCCACACTTGTGCCACTTCTATCTGTACCCCACTTAGCTGTATACCCCACTTACTAGCCAGAGTCATCTTTTTAAAAACTTCAGTCAGAGCATGTCACTCCCTTACTCAACATTTTTCAATAGCTTCTTAGAACAATTGGTAAAAAACCGGAAAGCTTTCCTATGGCATGTAAGATTATTCATGACCTGATCTCTAGTATATTCTCTGACCCTCCTTCACATCACTGATGCTAGATTCACTTAGTAGCTCTCTCTTTTTCAAAAGCACCAATGGGTTGCTGCCTTATGTATGTTTGCGTTCATTGTCCTCTGTACCTGAGGAACTCATTTTTCAGATGTTTATTTAGCTCCATCTTTTTACATCAACTAATCCTATGGTTACATGTTAATTATTCCGAGAGACCTTTCCTGATCATCCCATTTAAAGTACTTTTTTTTTTTTTTTTTGCCCTTGGTATTTTCTAATCTCCTTTATTGTTTTGTAGCAGATATTACTTCTTTATTTATTTACTTGATTACTTTGTCTGTGTCACTAGAATGTAAGTTTCTAGAGGGCAGTGAATTTCATATTCATCTTGTCATATTATCCTAGCACTTAAAATGATGTGAGTTAGGCACACAATAGCAGTTGTGTAATAGACAAGTAAATAGAGGGATATTCAGATGGATAGCATTTGAGCCATGCCTTCAGGAGAAAGTTAGATTTTATAAAGTAAATTAAGAAACAATAATTAAAATCAGAAAGACCTCACATAGATTGGGTAAAGTTTGTGAAAGTGTCTATATGATTCTATTAATTTTATGTTTACTTTATAGGTGCTAGGAGCTATTTCATATTGCTCTGAAAAGTTGTTTTTTTAAAATAAAAGTAATTGACACCTGTATAAAAAATTGATTGGAATATGAGACGCTAGAGGCAGAGAATCAATTGTGGGAGTTAGAGTAGAGACTGTAAAGATATTTACAAATTAATTGACTTGTTTCTAATCCATCATAAATGAGTGCTGGATTTTATTAGGAAGTCAAGTCTTGAATAATGGGCAAAGATTTTTCTTTTTTTCTTTATTGCTTTTATTGTTAAAAGCTGCAAAACTGCATGGTTATCGATGACATAAAACCAGCAATACATGCAGAAAAATAGTTCAACAACATTAAACAGATCAATCTTGCACTTCAGTGATAAGCTATATATTTATTATAAAGAGGTATTCTAGGTATTTTACTATAAAAAAATTTTTTTGACTGCAATCTGGAGGAAAAAAAATGCTCCACAATTATCTTACATGTCATAAGAAGCTATTTCAACTATTTCAAACACTATTGTAATATAACTTTTACACATTTAAAATTTAGATCATGATAGAATAAAACAAATTGAATATTCCTTATCTGAAATGCCTAGGATCAGAAGGCTTTTGGATTCCATATTTTATCAGATTTTGGAATATTTGCATATACATAATGAAATATCTTGGAATGGGATCCAAATCTGCACACAAAATTTATTTATATTTCATATACACCTGATACACATAGCCTTCAGGTAATTTTATATGGTATTTTAAATAATATTGTACATGAAACAAAGTGTGTGTGCATTGTACCATAAGAAAGTAAAGGTGTTATTTTCTCAGCCACCAATGCAGACAATCTGTGGTTGTATGGCATCACCACCATTCCTGACTGAATTTATATGTTACCAATAAGCAATCATCTTCTTATTCACACATAAACTGTATGTTGTGTCCCTGCCTTTTGACTGCAACCCATCAAGTAGAATTTTCCACTTGTGTTTCACGTCTGTGCTAAAAATGTTTTGGATTTTGGAGCACTTTGGATTTCAGATTTTTGAATTAAGGATGCAGAACCTTTGTGTATGATAGTGTGTGTGTATATGTGTGTATGTGTATATAATATGCATACATCTATATACGTTTAAAAACTTTTAAAGTGGAAAACTTAGAATTCAGAAATGAAACAAACGTTGGAAGTAACAATAAATTCATTTTCAGTGAAACTGATGTAGAGATGGCAGACATTATTTTTATTAATTTGAAAAAAGAGTTCAGATAATGAGCTCGCTATCACTTTTCCAGTTGATTTCACCAATTTATCTTTTACTACATTGACCAATTCTTTGGTCAAGTCAGTCTAATGGCATTTCTCCTGAGCCCTTGCCCCATGTCCCAAAAATTAACCTGCATCCTCTCCTACTTTGTTGACAAAATCCTTTTCTCAGGAAAATTGTATCTGTTATTATAAGATGGTGCATGTCTTTCTTTTCCGTAACTGGCACCAGTGATCTTTTTGTGCATTAGGAATTTATTAACTGTGAAAATCACAACTATAATCTGTTGAATTGGTGGAGATAGTTGATTGACTACAGGTTTTAAATGGAATCCACACATTTTGAAGGTTAGATGAGGTTAATTCATAATGGTGTCAGCATGCTTGACTTAATCCTTGCTGGTAAAGCACAAGTAAATTCAAAATAAGTTTCTTGAAAAGAAGCCTAACTAACATATGTGCATTTATGCCACTGCTGGTCATTTGTATGCTTAGGTTTAGGATTCACTTGGTCTTTTAAACCTTACTCTAGTTGATGTTCTATAGTGCTACGTAAGCCAATCTGTAAAATTGAGATATCTGAATATATGATGAAATAGTGCATATTTGGGCTAAGCTGAGCAGCTGTCATTTTTTGTTTGATCAAATTTGAGCTAGAGCTCTTAGATCACACAAGGGACACAGCCTTTGGCTACTCTAGATGGAATGTATTTCAGATGGTGCATTGATTTACGAGAATAAGGTGTCTGAGACACTGTTCTTTTAAGCATCCCAGTAACTATCTCATAGCAAATATATATTGGGCTAAAAAATCCCTCTGTATAAAAAAGCATAAAAATGATAGATTAATTAAGGCCCAGATATTGAGTGTTAGTGCATGTGTCTCATGATCATCATCATAGAATTTTATCAAGTGTAGATCACTATAACTTACTTTTCTGATATCAAAATTTTCTGTTATCTGATCAGCTCTGTGGATCAATTCATGATAGAAATTGCCTTTAAATTAAAGCAAACTGCTCCTCCAGAACTATCTACAAACTTGTTTATATTTTATGTTAACAAAAAAGTATTAAAGGACTAAAAGATGCAAACGATTTATTCAGCCCAAAGAAAAAATCTCAATATATAGAGTTAGATATTATGAATATTATTTTTTAAAATCAAGTGCAAATAGCTAATATATTGATGAAAGAATAAAACTTACAATACAGGGATAAAATTTTAAAAATCCATCTATTGTGTAATATTTGTCTCAGGTAACAATATTATAACATGAATTTCCTTTCTCTTTAATAATGTATATGATTCTTTCCCCATGGCATCTGTTCTGAATCAGTCTGTTTTCCCGTTGCTTTTAAAATCAGGTCAAGGTTAATCTCTTATTCCATGTTTGCTTTCTAGGCATTAGTCATGAAACTGCTGATGAAAAGGTGATTTTTGGCATTGAATTTAACTCAACCTTTCTGGAATGTATACCTAAATCCCAACAAGCAACTATTAAATGGTATATCCAGAGGTCAGGGGATGAGCATCGAGAGGAGGTAAGCTGTTGTCATCAAAGAATACTCACTTTGAGGGAAATAGTGTACGATTGAGAGATGTTCAACTTTTAGTGCTGTATGCTACTGTTATCATTATTTGATTAAGAAAAAAAAAGTTTTTGCTTACTAACACCAAAAGTAACAATAGCTTTGAGATAAGAATAGGCCAACTTCACACAAATGTTTTCATAAAATATATTTAAAAGTAGACTGAATTTTTTAAAGATTTTACATTTTTTTTCCCAAATTCCATATTTCATAGATTGCCTATATTTAGGAAAAAAGCCCTGACTAATAACAAGAACACCACATTTTTCTTCCCATAGTAGCACAGTGACTGCATTTTAGTTCGCATTGTGTTTAATTTAGATCGTGAAATGAAGCATGTTGAGGTTGTATTAAAACAGAAATATCTGGTCGGGCGTGGTGGCTCATGCCGTAATCCCAGAACTTTTGGAGGCCGAGGCGGGCGGATCATGAGGTTAGGAGATCGAGACCATCCTGGCTAATTTGGTGAAACCTTGTCTGTACTAAAAATACAAAAAAATTAGCCGGGTGTGGTGGCGGGTGCCTGTACTCCCAGCTACTGGGGAGACTGAGGCAGGAGAATGGCGTGAACCCATGAGGCGGAGCTTGCAGTGAGCCGAGATCATGCTCCAGCCTGGGCGACAGAGCAAGACTCCATCTAAAAAAAAAAAAAAAAAAAAACCAGAAATATCTATGTTTATCAAATTATATGAGCAAATTAGATAAATATCCAGACATGTTAAACTAAGGACACTGTAATGAATAATGGAAAGAACACAAGATTCAGAATTACATATCTTGAGTTGAAACATGGTCCTTAAACCTTTGGTAATGTTCCTGAGCCCCCAGTTTTCCAAGTCAACAAGATAAATTCAAAAGTTACTATAATATTAAGTGAAAAAATGCATATGAGAATGTAGAATTTCAATAAAGAGGTGCTCACAACTGTAAAATATGCATGTAAATTACAGATACCCTATTAATGAGGATATTTTACATGTGGATCAGGAAAGAGTACTAATCATGTGTTTAGAAAATATTAGTTCTACCTTTGGCTTGACTCCTGAGAATTCATGAGCAGATCGTAACTTCTCTAGCACTTAGTTTCTCTCTTATATAAGTAGATCAAATTTCCCTAAAATATCAGCCTCATTGACAAGTCTATAAACATTTAAAATAGTACATGTAATTAAGTCAAACATTAGTACAGAACAGTGGATCTCAACCTCCAGTAATTTTGTTTCCAGAGTGCCAACATTGGGCTATGTCTGGAGACATTTTTGAACATCACAGCTGGGTGGGTGGGTGGCCAAGTGGGTGCCCCTGGTGTGTACTGGGTAGAGGTCAAAGATGATTCTAAAAATTCTACAATGCACAGTCCCTCACAGTAAAAAACTATGTCACTCCAAATGTCAAAGATGCTGAGGTTCAAGTAAAAAAATCAAATTTTATCAAAATAAATTGATTTAAAGATATAGTTCTACTGTTACATGAAGAGTTTAACATCATTCTCTTCATCTAACAGCTACAAGAATAACTTTTTCTAAGTATTAACTCTTTACATACTTAATATATAAATAAAAGAATAACTTCATGTTTTGTTAAGTCAAATTTCACCAATAAAACTAGATACATCATCATTCCTGACTTCCATAAGTCCTAAGACTATGGCAGATTCATATTTACACTGAATATTTATTTTAAGGGTTCAATTTTTCACATTTATATTGAGATATTATTTGATACAGAAATGATTATTTAATTTCAAAATACAAGGCATTTACTAGAAATATTGAAAGAACGATACTGAAATTTTTTAACTTGCAGATATTTTATTATGTTGCAATGTTTTAATCTTAAGTGTCACAAACCAATATTTTGAATTTCATAGCAAATAAAGTTTGATAATTGCTTTTCAGTTAAATATAATTCTTTAATAAATGGATTTTTCTTCATGGGAAATTTAATCTGATTTTTAAAAATATGTGGTCCTCTGTTTGAGTTCATCTCTCAGCTCTAGATACTTACATTTGCCTCTGGTTGTTTGCATTCACATTTTGCATTTTCTTGAAAATTCTGTGCATTACTTTAATTTACCTTTTAAAAGTATATTATATATTCATAATGGTACCATGCTCCATGAATTTCAATGGAGCAGAAATATTTATTGAATTTTACTTAAAAGTATCTTCACTGTAATATTTCAACTGGTATTTTCATTTATCTTTGTAAATAGAGACTTTCACATTATCCAAGATATGCAATACTGCTTCCTGAGCTGAGGAAAAGGGCAATATCCAGATTATACTTGAAGTATTTTTCCCAGCAGGATGCCTTCTGCTTCTTACCCATAAGGTCACAGTTTGGAATCTTTCCTCCACTCAAAAACAGCCTGCAGGAGGGACTGTGATCTCCTGTGGCACAGAGGCTGTCACCAGGTTATTCTCTGCCAGGAGGAGAACATTTCCTTACTGAGCTGTTTCACAGTTGGGTGCTGTACGGGAGGTCATGAGTCAGTTATCTGCTGACTTTCTTATAAAACTGTTCTTAAAATTGATGATGTTTATGCTGTAACTAGCGAGTCAATTGGCAGTCCCCAAGCTTCTGTTGAACTTTTGGGATCTGAATAAGTAAACGAGGCTGTACTATATTTTCTCTGTTTATGTTAATAATATTTTAAAAATATTCAAATATTTGCATTATTCCACTTGTAGATCTTATTTTATTTTTATTCTAAAAGCAATATAAATGATTTTAAAATTATAGTAACACATAAAAGAAGTATGAGGCCACTAAGTGTAGATAAGCATAAATAATATTTTGATGTCTATTCCAGCTTTTTTTTCCACTCACCACTGCACTGTGAGCATTTTCCATTATCATTTAATGTCAATACCATGCTTTTTCTGTCTCCCACACATCCCACCCTGATGCCTTAGTTATCCATAGGTATTCCAGGTGTTCTCTCACTAGATCATGTTCCTGCTTGAAATAATAATAATGAACTTTGTTATACCTGAGTCTTTCTCTGCTTTTCTAACTATTTTCTTAGGAAAAAATCTTTGAAGTAAAATAAGTTAAAGACATTTGTTATCTTTATGGATTTTGATAAACAACACCATATTGCTAATTTCACATAAAAATCACTGTATTAGTGTCTATTATAAATCCCTGAGGCAAAATTATGGTTCACAATTTAAGAAAATGTTTGCTAGTTTAACATGAAAACTGTATTGCCTTAATATCTACTTCTTTGCATATTAGTGGATGCGAAACGACCTTCTTATGTGTCTTGGTTCTTGGCTTCAGTTGTATTTGGCGAATTGTCTTACCTGTCATTGCTTACTTTATATAGGCACATTTATTTAATAATAATTGTAATAAGTCCTTTGTATATTACATATATTAATAATTTAATGTTACACGTTTATACATTTATTTTATTTTACATTTCTTTTGTTTCTGACAATTTCTGACTTTCCTACATATTTTATTTTATACAGGCAAATCTGTTGATTTATGGCTCTGTGATATTTCACCTGTTATGCTTAAAGACTCCTTCCCCAATCAGACATCAATTACATATTTTTTCTAGTTATTTTATGATTTTTACATTTATATTTTACATATTATATTTACATGTACCCAAAGATAGTAAATTAATCTAGTAGTTATTTATGTATGTATATATTTGATTTTTCTTTTTAATAATGAGCTCATTGCTCTAGCATCCGGTTTAGCAAGTTTTCCTTTTTCTAATGTTTGCTTAAAAATATTAATTATTGGTTTTGTGGTATATTAATAGATGGATCATATACAGTGTCATGTAAGTAAACTCTGATAAATTTAAAAACATGTATACAAATGATTCTATTCCAGTTCCTTTTCCTTTCTTCCAAATTAAATAAGAAAACTTTTCAGTGTATTTTTTAAATACAGAAAAATTTTTGCCACAGTTTTGCAGACATTTGTTCTCTCACACAAGCAGCTTTCTTTATTTTTTAATCCTAATTTCCCACTAGTAATATTTTCTATTTGTTAGAGAAAGGGGATATTTTTGAAGCCCTGACCTCTTCCAAGGCATGTGCAGTGCTTTTACTATGGAAGAACTGACAGTTGAATTATCTGTAAAAGAACTACCATTAGACTGCTATTATAAGAGATAAAGTCGCTGACCTTTACCTGCTGCTTAATACTTAAATGTCCTTTGTCCCTTCCATGTTACTCTTCTCATGTTAAATGAATTGCCCTTCACTGGAGATCTACATTTAATAATGCCAGATATATTATCCTTGTTCACATTAGGCAAATGGATAGTCGACCCCAGCTCAAACATAGTTTTAATTTGTAAAGTTGAGCAGTTTTTACTTATCACTTCTAGAGTGGAGAAAATTCCAAGAGTTTAAATCAGTGACCAGAAATTACATTATCTCTTTGTAGAGGAGCTGAATTTTCTAAATTGACTGTGCTGACATTTCACTGTTGAGATACAGTCTGCATAATGCATCCTGTTTCAGCAAAGAATGAAAGCATTACAGAGAAAGGGAATGTAAAGTAGGCAAATGTTAATCAACTACTTAGTTTCTGGGTCACAGATTTTTATCTCTAGATTGTAAACATTCTCTGTAAATATATCTATTCAAAATGTCTTTTATTAGAGCTGCCAGTTTACTAAAAGCATATTATTGAAATTTCAGCAAGTAAAAAATTGTTAAATGGTCTAATTGACATTAGTTAGATGTAGAAAGCTGGAAATTTATTAAATCAAGTATATCTGTAGGTCAAAAACCAAAGAACAAATCCAGCACTCCACAGAAGAAAAGAAAGTTGAAAGATCATGACCGTGTAATGGAATGCCAGGTGTTTATGGAATCCTGAGTCCTGTGGGGACAGAATTAGAGGGAAAAGGATGGAAGGGGACCAGACCTCAAAGTACAACAACATAAACAGGATACAAAAAGATAATAGCAAAAGCAATGATGAAGTGTTGCACAATATGTGTGAGATCAAGTCATAATTTCTTCCTGTCAGAAGATTAAAGAGAACAATCAAAAGTCCTAGTCAGAGCTGTGACAATCTCTAAAAGCCACATTAAATGTAATTTAAACATTAGCAAGAGTACCAGTTATGTAAAGGAAATCTAGAGATGAACTAGAACTGGAGATATCCACTTTGATTGTCATGCTAATAACCTCAGGCCATTTTCTATTAAAAGAATTACAGTAATAAAGGCTTCAAAATATTACCTCTCAAGCAGCATGGCAGTAGTATGTAATGTTGCTAATAATACTTCACATTTTAACCTTCAAAGAGCTTTGCTTTTAATCCCCCAAATACACCATATGCTGCACCACCAACTTGATAGATGGGAGACCAATGGGGGAAGATAAATGAGTCATCATAGGAAACAGAGTAGAGACCAGAAGGTTCGGTTATGAAGCTAGTATTTTGATACCTAAAATGTATTAAATTAAAAAAAAAATACAGTGAGATTATCTAAGGGGAAAAAAATAATTATACGTAGTGTATTAAATTTGACATGGTCATTTCTGTTTAAGTTTGGCCATTTAAAACTCTCCTAATTCAAATCACATTTATTTTAGGCATGAGACTCCTATGGTTTCTGAGAATGTAAATTAATTCAAAGTTAGTTTGTATTACAATAGCATTTCTAAATGTCTGGGCTTTTAGAATAAATCCATAAGAAAAAGAATACCACATCCAGCTTACCAAATGGGCAACATAAGAGAAACAAACACACAAAGCTCTGATGGTGTGGATTCAGTGCAGAGCAAAGGCAGGCCTGGAGACCATTCAGCCTCATTAACCAGGGATCTGAGCTGTGACCTGCCTTTGGCCTCAAATGGTTCCCCGCCAGCTGCACTTCTCTGGCACAGAGGGTGGCTTGCCATATACTTGTTAGTTAACTGGGCCAGTAGCCAGAGATGTTTCTTTTCCTTTTCTCATATTTCCAGAATTGGGGAGATTTTTTTCCTACATATTTTCACATAAAGATGTGCAGAGTACAATCCACCCACTGTAAATAAATTTAATTTAACCATCTTTATGCTTCCTTGATTTCCATCATCTGAAAGTCTACAATACAGGGGCAGATGTGTAAACTGGGAAATCTTCCAGACTTCTTTGTTGCTGCTGTTGTTGTTTTTGTTATTCCACTTAATGCTGAGCCACTCAACAATACTCCACATTAAGCAGGGCTCTTTAGTGGGTAAACATGCCTCTGGTTTTACTGAAGATAGGTTCATTATTCACACCATATCATGGGCCAGGCAAGCTTAATGTTAGAATTGTCTTTTAGTAATATTGCTTCAAAGGCTGGAGAGCATCACATTTCAGTGGAAGTTCTTTGTGTTCATTGTGCTTTCTCACACTTGAAATCACATTACCATGTCATAGTATACGAAGGCATGGCAAATATTTCCACAAATGACAGTTGAAAGTATCACGTATACATACAGTATGAAAATTCAATCCACAGTAAAGAGGGAAATTCAGCTTTCAATGTTGCTAACCTTCTGACTAGGGTCCTACTCAATTACAGCTCTAACTTCCAAAAGACTATACCCATACCTTTGGTTTTGACTTTAAAGAAGTCATCATTTACAGCTTTCATATGCTACTCACATAACTTATTTGGTGATATCTGGAAAGTAGTAAATTCCACTTGGAATTATTGTTCTATTCTACATTATAGGTAGTAGCATGTACTGAAGCTCGTTCTCTATACAATAGTTGTAAATGTTGCATTCTTGCTCCACATTTCAGGTGCTAATTTATGATCTTGGTATAGTAATTTGTATATGAAATCTCTGTAAAGAAGGTCATTTGATGGTTTCCAGTTTTTCATTCCTATCTGTAAATTGGGAGAAAAAAAATAACTGTATTCCAAAGGTTGTTAGACTTACTAAGATACAAATGTGAAAAATTAAGGATAGAGTTTGGGGGCGATTACTTTAGTTAAATTTTTTTACCCTTTTAAACTATGACTGACAATATTATGCTTGATGACAGAGACAAAGACACAGTGAATATGTCTTTTAGGTTCATCTAAGTAAAACTATGTAGCCTGTTTTCATTTGCTCTTAGCTCTCTCTGTTTTTAATTTATTACCTATATTTTTCCAATTCTGCAGTTGAAGCCTGATGAAAGAATCATCAAAACGGAATATGGGCTACTGATTCGAAGTTTGCAGAAGAAGGATTCTGGGATGTATTACTGCAAAGCACAGGAGCACACTTTCATCCACACCATAGTAAAGCTGACTTTGAATGTCATTGAGAATGAACAGATGGAAAATACCCAGAGGGCAGAGCATGAGGAGGGGCAGGTCAAGGATCTATTGGCTGAGTCACGGTTGAGATACAAAGACTACATCCAAATCCTTAGCAGCCCAAACTTCAGCCTTGACCAGTACTGCGAACAGATGTGGCACAGGGAGAAGCGGAGACAGCGAAACAAGGGGGGCCCAAAGTGGAAGCACATGCAGGAAATGAAGAAGAAAAGAAATAGAAGACATCACAGAGACCTGGATGAGCTCCCTAGACCTGTGGCCACGTAGTTTTCTACTTAATTTAAAGAAAAGAATTATTTACCTACAAAAACACTGTCTGCTGTTTTGTATATCCCTTATAATAATTCATAAATGCTTCTCATGGAGTTTTGCTAAGGCACAAGACAATAATCTGATTAAGACAATATGTGGTGAATATAAGAAAGGGCAAAAAAATCATTTGAACCAGTTTTCCAAGAACAAATCTTGCACCAGCAAAGTGTAAGAATTATCCTAAAAATAGGGGCTTTACATTTATAAATGTTCTATGTTTTGAGTTTTGGAATTTATTGTCATGTAAATAATTGAGCTAAGTAAGCACCATAGTTGATAGTATATAAGGTGCTTTATTCCCTCAAATGTCCATTAAGCATGGAATTTACCATGCAGTTGTGCTACGTTCTTATGAACAGATATATCATTCCTATTGAGAACCAGCTACCTTGTGGTAGAGAATTAGAGGTCAGACACAAATTAAAACTACTTCCATTATCAACAGGAACTTTCCCAGTGAGCCATTTGTTCCTGGAGAATGGTATAGGAATTTGGAGAGGTGCATTATTTCTTTGTGGCCACAGGGGTTAAATTTAGTGTACTACAACATTGATTTACTGAAGGGCATTAATGTTTCCCCCAGGATTTCTATTGACTAGTCAGGAGTAACAGGTTCACAGAGAGAAGTTGGTGCTTAGTTATGTGTTTTTAGAATATATGCTAAGCTCTACAGGGAGAGAATGCCTAATAAATATTTTAATAAGATATGGGAAAATATTTTAATAAAACAAGGAAAACATAATGATGTATAATGCATCCTGATGGGAAGGCATGCAGATGGGATTTGTTAGAAGACAGAAGGAAAGACAGCCATAAATTCTGTCTTTGGGGAAAACTCATATCCCCATGAAAACGAAGAACAATCACAAATAAAGTGAGAGTAATGTAATGGAGCTCTTTTCACTAGAGTATAAGTAGCTGCCAATTTGTAATTCATCTGGTAAAAAAAATCTAGATTATAACAAACTGCTAGCAAAAGTCTGAGAAAAAAATAAATTTTTCTGAAGAATCATAGGAAGGGTAGACATATTTTATTTATAACCAATGATATTTCAATATATATTTTCTCTCAAAAATATTTATCATTCTCTGTATATTATTTCTTTTTACTGCCTTTTTTCTTTCCTGTATATTGGATTTTGTGATTATGTTTCAGTGAATAGGAGAAAACAATATATAACACAAAGAGAATTAAGAAAATGACATTGCTGGGGAGTGGGGATATATATTTGTTGAATAGCAAAACAAGTGTAAAATTTTGACAACGGAAAGGGTTAAATTAACTCTTTGACATTATTTCTTCACGCAACCTTTTCGCATTGCTGAGTTAATCTTTTGTAATGGTAGTATTATTGTTTTAGTAATTTAACAATAAATAAACCTGCCACGTGTAAAAAGAACCAAACTCACAATATTAACATAAACATCTTTCATATTTTGTTAGTACTTTCAAATGTTCTCAATTTAACTTTCCCTCTGACTATGTATGGTGTGTTTCCTGTCTGTTTAAGCAGAATTCACCTTTCCTTCTTGTAACACAGAACCCTTACCCTTCTTCGGTTTTGCCTTTTCACGCCCTTTATAGTGTGAAATGAAAAATTAGTCACTTCCTCACATGGAAGGCAGCTTTTCAGAAAACTAAATAACAGACATTGCTCGTTTCTCATGCATTCTACATATCTTGAAAGAAAAGTCTGTGAGAAATCCGTGTGATTAGAGGGCAACGTAATGCAAGATCTGTGGCTTTATGTTGAGAGCATTATCTCTGTTATATTTATTTTATTTGCATTGGTTACCTATCTCAAAGTAGTCAAACTGGTCAAACTGATATATGAGATTGAGTATTCCCTTTTGATATTATACTGATGAATATTTGTAGGTGTTTCACTGTAAGGAAAAGCTAAGGAATAATTTTAATAAAAATGAACCAGAACAAATCACTCATCTAAAAAGTAATTCAGAAGAACTGTGTGGCATGACCAGACTTCTAATTGAATGGCATAACAACAGTGTTTGTAATTATAGATTTGCTTGGACAAAATGTTCCAGGAACTCATAGCGAGCTCAAAGCAATTAAGTGGGAACATTTTTAATTTAAAAAAAAATTCAAAATATTTGTGGGTCCGACAGTACATATGAATGACTTTGGAAAAATTACATGAAGCTCAAATGTTAGGATTGACTTATGAAAATAAATTTTATTTCTATCCAAATTTGAATGTCCAAACCATTTTTTAATCACTTCTTTCTAATCCTAGTTATTCAAACCAAATTTGGGAAACTTATTTTATGACCACCTCTAATATTCTGGCTGCTTTGGATACAATACTCTTAATTTATGATAATTAGTTAAAATATATTAAAAATATTATTAGTAAAATAAAATTTCACACAATAAAAAACAACATAGAGGACAAATATTTATGTGTATTTTTAAAGATAAAGAATATCTAAACTGTGTTTTTTTCTTAGCTTTTTAGTTGTGTAGGATATTTAGAGAGAGTATGAATATATTAAATCCACAAACACACTATATACTTCCTCACCACTGACTATGTCATCAAATTTGCCTTAAAATAATGAAAAAGAAAAGTACAATTAATGGTTTCAAATATTCTAAGAAATTGATTCTCTATGGAGGGGATCTTAAAATGCCTGTTTACTCTAACGTTTTTGATTTTTTCTTGTCTCTAATACTTTTGTCTTTGACTGCCTTGTGTGTTCTTTTCTGAATTTTCTGAATTTCATTTCAGCAATTTATGCTGCTAAATAGAATCCTGCATGTCTGCATTCATTTACATTCAATTTATTGTAAATTTGAAGATTTTATTTAGAAATGAATAGTCTAAATAATTTATGTGGAGTCCTTTTTTCCAAAGAGCTCAAAATACTACATCCAAATTATTGAATAAACACTTTTGGAAACCAACCAAATTACTTGAGAAATGGAAAAGTAGTCATAGAGAAATTTAGTAATATGCAAAAGGCACAACAGTATTGGAAGAATTAAAATTCATAAAGTTTCATCATTCTGTTGGCTAAAATAATGCTCTTTACAATATGCTGGCTACAAAATGGTCTTACTCTTGAATTTCGATTTTGGTTCATATTTTGGTTCTTCATATTCTAGTATGTTTTGTTCCTGCTGAATTTTACAGACTCAACTAAACAATAAGTTATCAGTAGTCACTTTTTACTTTTCATTATCAAAATTAAATTTCCAAGAACAACTTGATATCATTCAGCTGTCCACAAAATAATAAAAAGGGCATTCATTAAATACTGATTTTCTTAAACTTAAATGTTACATTTCATATTTATTTATATAATGCAAGGGGAAATCAAAATTGAAATAGCCTCCCTTTAGAATGTCACATTTTTCTTCAAAAACATGTTGGAATTGGTTAGCCTTATTGGGAATGGATAATTTGGAAACAAACCAAAAGAAAAAGAAAAAAAAAAAAAGATATTTGAAGTGTTTTTATAGGAGATGTATTTTTATCATCATAAATGATCACAATTTTAAATAATTCATCTTACAAGTGAGGTAAAACAAATAAAATCTAAGATTCCCAGATTCCATACATTAGGAGTGCAAAGACAGGATCATACACATGACTTATACCTCTCATTTAAATATTTTGTAGTATAAAGTATTTATGGGAAGTGTTTGAGATAGATGATTTTTGGAAAAGGGCAAAATCTGTCAGATGCCATAGTTAATCATGTAATTTAATTCTAGTATTGTGAGTGGTTAGCAATCAATTTTGAATTTATAAATTTGCTATTGTATAAGAAATGTAGTCTTATAGAAGAAATAATTAAAAATTGTTAAATGTATATTTTGGTTGTATTATAATAAAACACAAACATTAGCGTTCTATGATTATAAAAACTACTGGTTTGTGTGCAAATTTTGTTTTTAAACCCCAAATATGGTAAATTTTATATATAAAATGAGAGTAAAGAAAATATAAGATGCAATATTTTCAGAAATGTTCAGTAGATGTACTTTACACTGTAAGTATGCAGTAATTTCATTTATGAAAGAAAAGAATGTGTCCCACCCAATTTGACACAATTATATTGCCAAGCTTTATTGTGATTTAATTTAGGTTTTAGTGGATTGAGATAAATGTTATTACCACAAATAACTACTTATTTTAAAGTTCCCAATTGCCATCTGATTATTTAAAAACACTTATCTATATGTTTAGCTGTATTGGAGTACAATTTATTAAAGAGTAAGGTGGATTTTGTCTTTAATTTTGCTTTATAGAAACATTTTTTAAATTTATTTTACAGACACATATTTCTTGCCAATTTGGACACACATGAAGAATATTTAATATTCGCAAATAAATAATACAATGTCCTACAAATATGGTACTCAAATAATATAGAGAGATACTGTCTTGAGAAATGTCAAGTTTTCTGACTTTACTGATAAGTTTGTAATGTAAGATTACACTAATAGTCTTTAAAAGAACAAATAATTTTCACACAAAACACTTAAAAATTATTACTTCATTTGGGCTACCAAAAAAATACAATAAACTGGGTGGCTCATAAACCACAGAAATGTATTTCTCACAGTTCTGAAGCCAGAGAAGTTCAAGATCAAGGTACTGGCAGATTCTGTGTCTTGTTAGGGCCACTTTCTGATTCATAGACGATGCCTTCTTGTGGGTCCTCACCTAGGGGAAGGGGTGAATGAGCTCTCCTTGGCCTATTTTACACAGGCAATAATCCCACTCATCAGGGTCCCACTCTCATGACCTCATCACCTTCCCAAGGCCTCATTTTCTGACACCATCACCTTGAGGGGGTTAGGATTTCCATGTATAAATTGAGGAAAGAGGGAACACAAAAATTCAGACCATAGCAGAGCTGTTAGGTACTAGATCATGTCCCAGCTTTTACTGTAGATGAAATACAAGATTAATAATTGAGAAAATTTCAGGTATATTTGTTGGAATACATAAAGACACTTAAGTAATTCCCAAGACAGAAGAAACAAGAATGTAACAGTTTAGTTGAGAATGGAAAGCATGTAAGACCACACAACTTGCTGTCTTTATTAACATGGCTTTACTAGTCAAAAAAACTCTTGCCCAAAGAAGATCACGTTGAAAATACCTTTGAAAGAACACATTCCTCCATATATCACAGCCTTGAGCCCGACACATCACATCCCCCCTATGCCTCCACTTCCTGGGCCGGACACAAACACATTCCTCCATATATCATAGCCTTGAGCCCGACACATCACATCCCCCCATATGCCTCCATTTCCTGAGCCCGACACAAACACATTCCTCCGTATATCTCAACTTTAGAAGGAAAACAACACCTGGAAAATCTCCCATAAAGTTACAACTGATTATAAAAGCGCAGGAACCAATAAGAAAACTGCTAAAAGTATAACTTAAAATGTAAACCAATTGTAATGCTGTAACCAGAATAAATCCCTTGTTTCTCTGTAACTTTACATATCCTGTTTACATCGGGCTATAAGAAGCGAGCACACGCCTCGTTCGCGGCCCTCTTGTATGTTGTGGAACGGAGGGACCAAGTTCGAACTTGCAATAAAGATCCTTGTCGCTTGGCGTTGACTCGGCTCTGGTGGTCTTCTTTGGGGAATAAACGGTCTGGGCATAACACCTTTATTTTTTGTTTCAAAAGCTCATATACTTTTATATTACGTATATGTTGGCATAAACACTCACCTTGGAGAGTGATTAGGCAATAAGCAATGAAGTTGGATTTTAGTGGATTGAGATAAATGTTATTACCGCAAGTAACTACTTCTTTTCGGGTTTCCCGCCGGGCGGGGCGGCTCATGCCTGTAATTGCAGGGCTTTGGAAGGCCGAGGTGGGCGGATCAGGATGTGAGGAGATGGAGATCATCCTGGCAAACACGGTGAAACCCTGTCTCTACTAAAAATCCAAAAAATTGGCCGGGCGTGGTGGCGGGCGCCTGTAGTCTCAGCAACTGGGGAGGCTGAGGCAGGAGAATGGCCTGAACCCAGGAAACGGAGCTTCCAGTGAGCTAGATCGCACCACTGCACTCCAGCCTGGGGGCCAGAGCGAGACTCCATCTCAAAAAAAAAAAAAAAAAAAAAGTTTCCAATTGCTGTCTGATTATTTAAAAATACTCATCTATATGTTTAACTGTATTGGAGTATAATTATCTCAAGAACAAGCTCTTCACAATTAATATATACCCTTGAGAAACTTCTCCACATGTGTAGTAGTAGACATTTTTGAAACTCTATTACAGGATAATTATAACAGAAAAACTAAACAATCTATATGTTCAAGAAAAGGAGAATGAATAACTTGAAATACACTTACTAGATACAGAAATTTAAATTTAAAAAAAGGTTGTATTATCATAAAAATCTCAAAAATATAATGTTAAACAAGTAAAATCAAGGAGTCTAGGGATGCAAAAAAAATTGTCCCGGGTATATCAAGTTTAAAGAAGCAAATGATAACGCTTATGGTACATATGCTCATATGTAAGTAGTAAACATATAAAAACAATTTTTGGAAACGTTAAGTACTAAATTCAAAATAAATTTTCCTGTAAGTATCAAAGGAAAAGATGAGGACATAAGGAGCTACAATTGTTTCAATAGCTTTTAAAATACTTTTTTTTTTTCTTTTTCCTTTTTTTTTTTTTTTTTTTTTGAGACGGGGTTTTGCTCTGTCGCCCAGGCTGGAGAGCAGTGGTGCGATTTCAGCTCACTGCAAGCTCTGCCTCCCGGGCTCATGCCATTCTCCTTCCTCAGACTCCCAAGTAGAGTAACTGGGACTACAGGTGAGCGCCACCATGCCCAGCTAATTTTATTTATTTTTATTTATTTTTAGTAGAGACGGGGTTTCACCGTGTTAGCCAGGATGGTCTCCATCTCCTGACCTTGTGATCAGCCTGCCTCAGCCTCCCAAAGTGCTGGGATTACAGTTGTAAGTCACTGCACCCGGCCTAAAATTCTTTTTTAAAAAAATCTAAACCCAATATAGTAAAAAGTTGAATTTTAAAAAGTTGATTGTTAGATTACAATTTTAGTACTCTGTATTACTTTCAACATAATTGTGTGCTTGAAATAGTTCAAATAAAAAGCACATAAAGTATCTCTATCTCAACAAAAGAACAAATTACTCAGTAGTAAATTCTGAAGACAGAGAGGTAAAGAGAAAAAAGAATAACACAGAAATAGTAAACATTTGGCTACTATACAGTAGATACAGTTCCAGTTGCTCTTAAAACATGGACTTTCTTGAACATCCTGATTATTTTAAAAATATGTCAGCTAAGACCTTGGTTGACCTCAGAGATCCAGGAATAATGTCTAGTCTTCAAAGTAACAACATATTGTTATGAAAATGCCTGAGACATCTAGGATATCAAGCTATTTGCTTAATATACCAGAAGACTCTGAACAGCTGAGCTGGCCTTTTCTTAGATTGAATACTGTTTAAGGTTAATGTTTAAAATATAAAGTTTATTTTTCCTGGCTTACAAATCAAATTTATAAACCAACTCATGCTCTTTATGTAACCTGAAGCATAAAGAAGAAATATTTACATCACTTTAGATGTCTTTAAATAGTCTCACACATGGTTATTTCCTTAAAGAATGATTGTATATCAATTTAATTTTCACTTTTAATTCACAACGAAAATTCTATGTGTAGACATAGGTCAAAATTTAGCCCAACATTTTAGACCTTTGCAAATTCTCAATTTTACTGGGTTCTGCTAGTGAGGAGATAGAATATTTAAACAAGTATTTTAGAAGTACAGGGTAACATATTCTGAGAGTATTAGTTTAAAGTACAAAAACATAGATAAGGAGAAAATGAGATCAATTTACTGAATGAATTAGGAAAACGGTTGTTCAATGGGTGATATTTCTCTACGCTTTTAATATATTGAAACAAATTACTGTTGCACAATTATCTCCAATTATTGAATTGTGTTTAAATTCTAGCTTTCTTGCAGGTCATTTTTATCACTGAAACATGAATAAACAAAAAAACTTTGAATCTCCTGTGGTAATTTGTGCTGTTATAGTCTTTAAAGATATTTGGAAGTAGCCTTCGGTTTCAGTAGCTATGGCCAAAACTAAGAGTGAGAATTGCCACACTTTATTCATGTGTTGGAAATTACAGAAAGTTTGACAAGAAGACAAGGGTCTGATTATTAGAAAGTTCTTGTTCTCACTATGTAGCGATTTAATTGTGTAGGCAGGGGGAGACATTTTGGTATTTTTAAGCAGAGAAGTGGCATAGTGAGATTTCAGAATTTTCATATATGAAAAATAAGCATAGAATTAAAAACGACTCCTTGATGTTCATGGTGTGCAACTGGGTGGATGTTAGTGTCATTTAAAAGTAAGAGGAAGTACAGTGGGGGAAACAGGATGGGATTGGGAGAACATGGTTTCAGCATTGAACTCTATGAGTATGAGAAGATTTGAGGAGTATCTGGTAGGCAGTTTTATACACGGGTTTGGTGTTCAGGCAAAATTACAGTTGGGGTTATTTTGTGGTTTCTGGCCTAGAGATGACAGAAGCAATGTAGTAGGGAATGCAGTGAACATAAACAGAAAGGGATGGTCAACTTGGTGCTAAAATTAGTGTATATCTTGATGTAAGTCAACATTAATTTCTCTGTACCCCAATGCAATGTCTCTAAGGTATAAAAGAGCTTAAAGTTTATGAATTTCCTTTTTTTCATCAGAAACTAATTTTATTAAGGACTAAATCTTTATTCTTAATATCTACTACAATCTGTATCAACTAAAATAGTTAAAACTTTTGCAAAACAATTTTTCTTTAAATTATGATTTGTTATTGTAAAAACTAGTAAGAAAAAATTCCACCAAATGAAAGTATTTTCTAAAATTCCTACCCCATGTACCTATTTTTAATTCAATTAGTAAATTGATGAAGCTCTATTTTCATTTTGAATGCTCATCTGTTCTAAGGAAAACAATTACAAACTGATGTTGTTGGTCTTTTTTTCTTTCTTTTCTTTTTTTTTTTTTTTTTTTTTTTTTTGTCAAATTGCTTTGACTCAGGTGGACTCAGTGCCATAAACTACAGTTTCAAACTGATAGACCTAGGGCCCACAGAATTTGTAATAGATGGTTTCTTTAAGCACAGGAACTTTGAAGAGGTCTTTGAAGAAAGCTTTAAAGATGTACATTCATGGCATAGTAAAATATTGACAGATTTCTCTGACGGTTTTGGGTTAAAAATATTTTAAATTATTTTTTCCTATTATTTTTCTGTTTTATTTAGTTTAAAGAGTACAAAGTCTTAGATATAGTCTTCTTGAAAAAATTCTATTAGAATTTTAAATCTCAGCACTAAATGAGACCAAACCAAAATTATAACAGTTTCTCATCCATTTTCTACCATTATTTATCATCTCAAAAATGTAGTTGAATTAGGCATATTGTATATATATACATATTTGATCCATTAACAGCAAAATATTAAGTTGATGCAAAATTAATTGTGGTTTTGCCACTAAAAGTAATGGTAAGAACCTCAATTACTCTTACACAAACTATTATAATAAAGTTAATTTCTGTCATTGACTTCAATAGTAACAATAAAACTCATTATGCATTTTTAAAAATAAAATACTTATATATGAGAATTTTGATCTGAATTTGAACCCAGGATGATACATGTAATTTGATAAACAGAAATCAGCTCTTTTGGACCAGCTCCTCAGAAACAAGCATTTCTAGTCATTACTGAAACTTGTAGCTCTTTGCCTTTTTTGTGATTACATAAAAACAACAAACAACAAATAACAAACAAAAATAATATCTTTTGGTTATTTAACATTCATATAGCATCATTTTATATAAGTATACAAATAATTTAACAAAAATATAAAAATTAATATATTTCTGTACGTAGAGAATTAACTGAGATGTATATGATAGAGATGTATATCTATGCAATCTAAGAGGGAAAATCACACAGCTTAGACAACTCTTCTTTATTTTCCATTTACTCTAACCAAGGGAATGAATAGCATAGAGAAGTATTTTGTGGCATATCTTTCCAAGATGGCAAATTAGATAAAGTTCTGGTTTATCCCTCCCAATTAACCCTAAAGAAATGCTAAAAGACAATGTCAATAGGATGGTGTGAAGGGTGATAGGAACCAAATGAAAATAAAAGTGTTCAATTCTTATTTTATAAGTGAGGAAATATAGATACTAATAAGTGTAAGAAATCATAACCATGAATACATATATGTCTTAAGGATAACCACTATAGAAATAAAATAATATTGTCATTTAAACTAATTGAAGATAACTATTTTTATCCAGGAAAAAGCAGAACAAAAGAAAGGAATGAGGGTGGATTGTGTGTATCAAATATGAAACAAGGGAATGGGAACATGACCTAATATGATATGTAGAACAAAGGGAAAAATAAAATATTCAATTCATTAATTAAGACAAAGAATTCAGATGGGCTTAAAAAATTCTAGCAAGTTATGAATAAGAAATAAACATAAAGCAAAAAGATACAGAAATAAAGAAGACAAATATATATTAAAAATACTGAGCAAAGAGTCCACGGGGATCACGATGGACAGGAGGCAGGATTAGATTGCAGCTCCAACTCGGATGCACAGAGCAGTGTGTGGAGGCCTGCATCATGAATTTTTGCTCCAGAATGAATGCAGAAACAAATCAGCAAGTCTGAGAGGACTCATAGAGCGCCTGAAGGAAGTGGATTGATCCTGCAAGACCCAGGATATACCCCAAATACTGTGAGGGCCCAAAATGTGGAAGTGGGAAAGGGGGATCATCCACCCTGGAACACATCCCTCCACTGAAGAAACTGAGGGCCTAGATTATGGGAGAAGATTTTGATGTTACTTGGAGCTGAGTCAATTTAGAGAACCGAGTGAAATATAGAGGTAGAAAAAGCAGCAGAAAAAGGCCTGGAAGCTCATTGGGTTCCCTAGCAAGCTGTTTTTGCCTGGCTTCACAGGGGTCCTTCCGGAGGGCAGCCAGAGGCACCGGAAAAAGGCCACAGGGAGAAGGAAATCTCCAGCTGAGCTTTGTAACTATTTGAATTGATCGAGAAGCCCCCTGGCCAGAACTCAGGGGAGGGAGTGAATTCAGTGTACAGACTCTGCAGGCAGGGGAAGAAAGAAAGCCATATTTGGTTTTGCAGCTGGGATGTGGGTAGCCTGGGGCAAATTCTCAGCCCAGCTTGCCCACTGACTGGAAACAGACTGGGTACTGTTGGGGGCGGGGCATGGTGGGAGTGAGACCGGCCCTTCGGATTTCATGGGATCTGGGTGAGGCCTGTGACTGCCAGCTTTCCCCCACTTTCCTGACAACCAGCATGACACAGTAGAAACAGTCATAATCCTCCTAGGAATATAACTCCATTGACCTGGTAACCTTACCCCTAGTCCCCACAGCAGCTGCAGCAAGACCTGCCCAAGGAGAGTCTGAGCTCAGATATGCCTAGCCCTGCTCCCGCCTGATGGTCCTTCCCTCCCCACCCTGGTAACTAGAGACAAAGGGCATATACTCTTGGGAGTTCTAGGACCCTGCCCACCACTGGTTCCTCTCCAGACCACAGCTGATGCTTTCGAGAAAGCTCCAGCTCCTGGCAGGGGGACAATCAGCACAAAAATAGTGCATTAAACCACCAAAGCTAAGAACCCTCATGGAGTCCTTTTCACACCACCAGAACCTCCACCAGAACAGTTGCTGGTATCTGTGGTAGAGAGACCCACAGACAGATCACATCACAGGACTCTATGCAGACAATCCCCAGTATCAGCACAGAACCTGGTAGACTTGCTGGGTGGCTAGATCCAGAAGAGAGAGAATTTCTACAGCTCAGCTTTCAGGAAGCCATACCCATAGGAAAAGGGGGAGAGTACTACATCTAGGTGACATCCTGTGGGACAAAAGAATCTGAACAACAGTCTTCAGCTCTAGCCCTCTCCTCTGACCCAAGTGAGAAGGAACCAGCAACCATCTCTGGTAATATAACAAAACAAGGTTCTTTAACACCTCCAAAAAATCACACTAGTTCACCAGGAATGGACCTGAACCAAGAAGAAATCCCTGATTTACCTAAAAAAGAATTCAGGAGGTTAGTTTTTAAGGTAATCAGGGAGACACCAGAGAAAGGCAAAGAGGAATGTAAGGAAATCCAAAAAATGATACAATAAGTGAAAGGAGAAATATTCAAGGAAATAGACGGCATAAACGATAAACAATAAAAACTTCAGGAAACAATGGACACACTTATAGAAATGCAAAATTATCTGGAAAGTCTCAGCAATAGAATTGAACAAGTAGAAGAAAGAAATTCAAAGCTCAAAGAAAAGGTCTTTGAACTAACCCAATCCAACAAAGACAAAGAAAAAAAAAATAAGAAAACATGAAAGAAGCCCCCAAGAAGTCTTGGATTATGTTAAAGAATCAAACCGAAGAATAATTGGTGCTCCTGAGGAAGAAGAAAAATCTAAAAGTTTGGAGAACATATTCGAGAAAATTATCAAGAAAAACTTCCCTGGCCTTGCTAGAGACCTAGACATCCAAATATAAGAAACAGAACACCTGGGAAATTCATTGCAAAAAAGATCATTATCTAGGCACATTGTCATCAGTTTATCTAAAGTTAAGATGCAAGAAAGAATCTTAAGAACTGTGAGACAAAAGCACCAGGTAACCTATTAAAAAAAAAAAAAAGCCTATTAGATAAACAGCAGATTTCTCAGTTGAAGCCCTACAAGCTAGAAAGGATTGGAGCCCTATCATCAGGCTCCTCAAACAAAACAGTTAGCCAAGAATTTTGTATCTAGGTAAACTAAGCTTCATATATGAAGTATACAGTATTTTTCAGACAAACAAATGCTCAGAGAATTTGCCACTACCAAGCCACTACCATAAGAACTGCTAAAACGAGCTCTACATCTTGAAACAAATCCTGGAAACACATCAAAACAGAACCTTTTTAAAGCATAAATTTTCCAGGACCTAGAAAAAATACAATTTAAAAAACCAAAACAAAACACCAAGGTATACAGGCAATGAATAGCACAATAAACAAATGGTACTTCACATCTCAATACTGACATTGAATGTAAATTGCCTAAATGCAATACTTAAAAGATACAGAATGGCAGAATGGATAAGAATTCACCAACCATCTGCTGTCTTCAAGAGACTCACCTAACACATAAGGACTTGCGCAAACTTAAGGTAAAGGGGTGGAAAAAGACATTTCAGGCAAATGGATACCAAAAGTGAGCAGGAGTAGCTATTCTTATATCAGACAAAACAAACTTTAAAGCAATAGCAGTTAAAAAAGACAAAGAGGGACATTATGTAATGATAAACAGCCTTGTCCAACAGGAAAGTATCACAGTTCTAAACATATATGCACCAAACACTGGAGCTCCCAAATGTATAAAACAATTACTAATAGACCTAAGAAATGAGATAGACAGCAACACAATAATAGTGGGGGACTTCAATACTCCACTTAAAGCACTAGACAGGTCATCAAGACAGAAAGTCAACAAATAAATAATCGATTTAAACTATACCCAGCAACAAATGGGCTTAACAGATATATACAGAATATTCCATCTAGCAACCACAGAATATACATTCTATTCAACAACACATGGAACCTTCTCCAAGATAGATCATATGATAGGGCACAAAATGAGCCTCAATAAATTTAAGAAAATTGAGAATATATAAAGCACTCTCCCAGACCACATTGGAATAAAACTGAAAATCAACTCCAAAAGGAACCTTCAAAAATATGCAAATACACGGAAACTAAATAACCTGCTCCTGAATGACCATTGGGTCAAAAACGAAGTCAGGATGGAGATTTAAAAAAATTCATCAAACTGAATGACAATAGTGACACAACCTATCAAAACCTCTGGGACACAGCAAAGGTCATGCTAAGAGGCAATTTCATAGCCCTAAATGCCTACATTAAAAAGTCTGAAACAGCACAAACAGACAATCTAAGGTCAAACCTCAAGGAACTAGAGAAACTAGAACAAGCCAAACCCAAGCCCGGCAAAAGAAAGCAAATAACCAAGATCAGAGCAGAGCTAAATGAAATTGAAGCAGAGCACAGAGGATTTTAGGCCAGTGAAGCTATTCTTATGATACTAGGAGAGTGGCTCCGTGCCATTATACATTTGTCCAGACCCATAGAATATATACAATACCAAGAATAAGTCCTAATGCACACTATGGACTTTGGTAATAATGATGTGTCAATGTAGGCTTATTGATTGTAATAAATGTACCATGGTGGTAGAGAATTTTGATAGTGGGAAGAGCCTATGCATGTGTGGGGATAGTGGAAAATCTTCATACTTTCTACTAAATTTTGCTGCAAATCTAAAACGGCTCTAAATAATAAAGGCTATTATGTAAAGGAAAGAAATACATAGCAAAAATGAGCAAAAAAATAGTTAATTCTGACAAAATATGTTTTAGGTGAAGAAATATAAGCAGTTAATTGTATATTTAAAGACATTTTTATCTGTTAAGACAAACATTAAAGGTTGAAATAATTTTTAGAATAAAAAAAGTAGAATATAAACTTTTGAAACAATAGTTGCTGAAGCTAGCTTATGGATGCAGGGAACTTATTTTCTCCCTACTTCTGTGTATTTTTGACAATTTGCATAATAAGGAAGTTTGTAAATGTAAAGGGGCAAAAAATGGTGTTAAATTCAGATGAGAGTCATAATAGAGAGAAACTACATCCACTTAAAATGCATATGTATTGAATATCACAAAATCTAAGCAATAACTGGATGATTAATTTAGGAAAATCTAAATGAATCAATAACTTTAGTTGGCTATTTTTAAAATTTAAGTTCTGTGAGACAGGTGCAGAACATGCAGGTTTGTTACATAGGTATACCTGTGCCATGGTGGTTTGCTACACCCATCAACCCATCACCTATGCTTTAAGCCCCACATGCATTCAGTATTTGTCATAATGCTCTCCCTCCCCTTGCCCCCCACCTCCTGACAGGCCCTGGTGTATGATATTCCCCTCCCTGTGTCCATGTGTTCTTATTGTTCAACTCCCATTCATGAGTGAGAACATGTGGTATTTGGTTTTCTGTTCCTGTGTTAGTTTGCTGAAAATGATGTTTTCCAGCTTCATCCATGTCCCTGCAAAGGACACGAACTCATTCTTTTTCATGGCTGCATAGTATTCCATGATGTATATGTGCCACATTTTCTTTAGCCAGTCTATCATTGATGGGCATTTGGGTTGGTTCCAAGTCTTTGCTATTGTAATTAGTGCTGCAATAAACATATGTATTCATATGTCTTTATGATAGAATGATTTATAAACCTCTGGGTCTATATCCAGTATTGAGATTGCGGAGTCAAATGATATTCCTGGTTCTAGATCCTTGAGGAATCACCACACTGTCATTCACAATAGTTGAACTAACTTACACTCCCACCAGTGGTGTAAAAGTGTTCCTATTTCACTTGAACTTGAGAGGCAGAGGTTGCAGTGAGCCAAGATTATGCCACCACACTCTAGCCTGGGTGACAGAGCAAGTGTCTGTCTCAAAAAAAGAAGAAAAAAGAAAGAAAAAAAAAGAAAATAGCTAACAGAGGCAAATATTGTAAAACTGTTTGGCAAAATCTGCAAAGGCTGAGCGTGATGTATCTTATAACTCATCAATACTGCTCCTAGCACAGCCCCTACAGAAAGGTATACTTGCATTTTTAAAATACACTGACAAGTATGTTCACAGCAGCACTATTAATCGTCACAAGTTGGAAACATTCCAAATTTCTTCCTACTGCTGAATGAGTAATTAAATTATAGTACATTTATGCAAATGGAATTTCAGACAGGAATGAGAATTAGTAAACTTTAACTGCATACAAATGGATCCATCTCAAAATATAAGGGTTGAAAAAAAAAAGTGAGGCACAAAAATATACGCTTTATGATTTCATTTATATAAAGAAATTATGGGCAAAAGTAATCTCTAGTCAATATAGTGGTTTCTCTGACAGAAAGGGAAATAACAGGAAGAGAATAAGGGCTTCTGGGGTTCTGAGAATGTTGTTTCATGATCTGGAAGACAGATGCAGAAGTGAGTTTAATTTATCACAATTTTGAGTTTTGCATTACATATCAATTGATAAATAGTTAATAGCTGAATAAAATCTACATTAAACATGACAAATAATAATTTGATTAAGTAAGGATTTATCCCAGAAAGCTAGTATAGTTCAGTAACAAAGGAATCTATAACTCTGCGAACATATTAAAGCCATTGAATTGTACAATTTAAACAAGTAAATTGTATAGTACATGAATTATATTCCAATACAATTTTTAAAAAAAGAACTGATAAATGTAATTTACCAGCGACTACATAGAATTAAACCTAGCTATTATTCTAATTGGAAAAAAGAAAAAAAAACTTTTGATAGAGATTAACAATAATTTTTTCACTTAAGTTTTTAGCCAATTCTAAGTAGAAAAAAAAATCTGTAATTTGGCAAAGGTTATAAATCAAATGTATAAAGCAAATATATGGACAAAATTTTGTTACATTACTTTTAGATTCCAGAACAAAACAGGAATGCCCATTATCAATGCTACTGTTTAACATAGTACTGAGAGTCCTGTTCAATATTAAAAGAAAGATAAGTAGGCAATAATTAAAAGGACTGGAAAAGAAGTGATAAATACATCATTATTGATAGATGATACATTTATCTTCTAATGGGGAAAATTAGTAAGCAACATCTATTAATATAAATATAAATATAAAATTAGCCTAAAAATTATAGCATTTATTTAAAACAGAATTAACAAATAAAATTATAAACTAAAAATAAACTCTAATCACACAATAATATGGTTTGGCTCAGTGTCTCCACCCAAATCTCATCTCAGTTGTAATCCCCACGTGTCAAGGAAAGGACCTGGTGGGAGGTGACCAGATCATGGGGAGTGGTTTCCCTCATGCTGTTCTCATGATAGTGAGGGAGTTCTCGTGAGAGCTGATGGTTTTAAAAGTGTTTGGCAGCTCCCCCCTCTTCCTCTCTGTCTCTCTTGTCACCATGTAAGATGTGCCTTGATTCCTCTTCACCTTCCACAATGATTGTAAATTTCCTGAGGCCTTCCAGCCATGCGGAACTGTGAGTCTACTAAACCTCTTTCTTTTATAAATTACCCAGTCTCTGGTAGCATTTTTTTTTTTTTTTTTTTTTGAGACGGAGTCTTGCTCTGTCGCCCAGGCTGGAGCGCAGGAGCTGGATCTCAGCTCACTGCAAGCTCCGCCTCCCAGGTTTACACCATTCTCCTCCCAAGTAGCTGGGACTACAGGCGTCCGCCACCTTGCCCGGCTAGTTTTTTTGTATTTTTTGTAGAGACGGGGTTTCACCAGGTTAGCCAGGATGGTCTCAATCTCCCGACCTCGTGATCCGCCTGTCTCGGTCTCCCAAAGTGCTGGGATTACAGGCTTGAGCCACCGCGCCCGGCCTTCTGGTAGCATTTTTATAGCAATGTGAGAATGGACTAAAACACAAAAATAAGAAAAATTATAAAATGTCTTGGATTTAACCAAGAATACATACATTTCTATGGAGTAAACATTAAACCTTTAATTAGAATATGATCTGAAATCTGAACAAATGTAGAGACATTCTATGCTAAAGGATGGAACAAGCTAATATTAATATTATAATAAAAGATTTTAAGTTTTTCCAAATAAGATAAATTGAGTTGAATTCCAATCAAAATTATTATAGAACATTTACACTGTGCTTTATTGATTCACAAGGAACTAATCTATGAAAGGTAAGTGAAAAAGAACAGTATATCTTTAGTTAATAATGAAATGATTGAAATATCCAACCTATTATCATTTTATACATTAACAATGTGTGCCTATGAAGCTGAAACACTCATGTTCACAAATATATTCATTAAACTTCAAAATATACAAATTTAACATAAATAAATGATAGCTTAAGGAGAGAGAGGAAATTAAAAGTGGAGTACCTGCCGTAAAACCCCAGGAATTGGGCAGCAGCAGGCTCTGCCCCTCTGCTCAGTAACTGAAACTCAAGCACACTTCTAGGGCTTGTGAACTTCTGTTTCTTGAGTCCAGTAATCCACGATGTTATTAAAGAAAAAACAGACTTGGACAATGGTTAAAGCAATAAAAATAGACTTTATTCAGGAATTACTGCAGTAGGAGAAAAGAGACAGCTTCTTGGAAAAAATGAGATACGAGTTTCAAACCTGGGAACATAATAAAAATTAAAGAAGTTATTAATATCCACCAATTATTGAATGCATACTATGTGCCAGCTACTTTGCAGATATAATCTCATTCAGTATTCAAAACCACCCTTAGACATAGGAACTATTAGCCCCATTTTTCAGAAGAAGTAGCTGAGACTGGCAGAGAATAAATGTGTGGCTTAACATTGTTACAGCTATCACAGAGCTAGTAAATGACAGAACCAAAATACACATCCAGGCGGTCTGATCTAAATTCCAAGTTATTAACAATAACAATACTATATTTTATTCCATTAGTAAACTAGAAATGTCAGTAATAAGTATTCTTATTACTGCTAAAGGATATTTAATTTTGTTTTTGTTAATAGGTAATAATTATAGAAGTTAGTATTTATGTAATGCAAAATGTTAATCCATTAATAATCTAATAAAGTAAATACCATTTTAATTTATATTTATTAATGACAAAACTTAGAATTCCACATTAGATTAATTATCCAAGGATATTTTATTTTACACATACTAATACACATAGTTTGTTTCAGTTCTAAGTGTATTAAGAATATTAGCACATTTAATTCCTACAACCTCTTTGAAGTCAGTACCATTTTGATCTAGATTTAACAGATAAGGAAAATAAGGCACAGAGAGGTTAAATATCTCGTCTGAGGCCACATGGGAACAAAGATAGGGCTCGAACCCAAATTGGGTTATTCTGACATTTATTCTCTATTGGTTTAGGCTGCAAATTGACAAAGCAGGCCCTGACTTTGAAGTCCAACCCTTAAACTCTGTTATAAGAATATCTATGTTATTTCACCACAGTCAAGAAATTGTTAATAGTACTCTATTTAGTTTTTCATTCACATGTGTGAAGTCAAAGCCCTTTTATTTCCATAAACATTTAGTTACTTTCCTGTTTTAACATTAGCCTTTCAGCTAAGACCAATTGCTGTTTTTGGAATGAGTATCGAATAAATATCAAATAAAGGCTCTTTGCTAAGTTTGAGGAGGTTCTGTTTGTCAAATGTTGCTCTGCTCCCTAGAAGTGAAGAGTGATAGCGTCTAGAAATTAAGTAAATTATGACTCCATTCTAAGAGACATATTAGACAGAATCGCCTCTCCCGGAGGTTTAGAGGACTTCATTACACTTTCCATTTTGGCATAGATCACTTTCTCCCCGGGAAGCCAAGTTTGTAATCAGGACATAGTTAGGTAACACTATCAGTAGGAGCAAGCTGTACTTTTTTCCAGAACAGCATTTGCATATTCTGAACTGACCAAAGTGCAGGACTGATTATATTCCATTGATTACACACCGAAGAGTGAATTCTAGTAGAGAATTACAGTCAATAAATATAATGTGTATTTAGAAAAACAATGAACTGGAGAGAACATCTTGTTCTAAGACTGACTTACAAGGAACAAAAATATAAAAAGACATTTTATATTTTTGAGATGGTTATTAATAATGTTATAAATAATATTTTATGCTTTATTCCAAACTATCTTCTGTCCATTTTTCTTAAAATTTGACAATGACTTGTGTGAACACACTGTGGATTAATACATACTGCATAATTATCCAATATTACCAGAGAGACTGAAGCTTCCCAGAGAGGCTTGTCAAACTGTATCTTTACTTCCCTCTTAGACCTCTTTGTGGAAAGTCCTCACATCACTGTTGAAATGGAGATATCCCTAAAGCAACAGGATCAAAAATATTTCCATTAGAATAATAATCTTTTTAGAAGCAGAATCTAAACTCTTCAGATTCTGTGTGTGTCTGTGTGTTCATAGGCAATCTTTACTCATCATTCTGACTTTTTCTGCTTTGAAGATACGGAAAGCAAGGATTGAATCTGGCCAGGGAAAAGAAAGCAAATCTTTTTTTCCCTGTATGTGTATGTATGGGAAATCCCATGCTTTTCTATGAGAATCTTGGTATGTTAAGAGGTTGGCAGAGGTTTATCTCTACCTCTTCCTTGCATAATTTTCCACAAGATTTCAATAGTTCCTTCCAACTTGGTCAAATTATACAATATATTTCCCGGTCACGTCTCCAGAAATTAGCAAGTCACAAATGTTCAACAACCTACTTACACACGCTATCTTAGTTTATTCAGGCTGCTATAACAAAATACTACAGACTGGATGGCTTATAAATAAAATTTATTTTTCACAATTCTGGAGGCTGAAAAGTCCAAAATCAAGGTGCCAGCAGATTTGTGTCTGGTGAGGGCCTGCCTCCTGGCTCATACACAGATATCTTCTCACTATAATCTAACATGACAAAGGGCAAGAGAGTTCTTCAAGGCCTCTTGTATAAAGACACTAATTCCATTTATGAAGGCTAATAACCCACCCCCAAAAGCTCCACCTCCAAATACCATCACATCAGATTTTAGGTCTCAACATAGGAATTTTGGGGGGATGCCAATCTTCAGTTTATGGCCCATGCCCTTCCTGGGTGGATATGAATACCCTCACTGAACAGGGGGTATCAATTACATGTTTAGTTGCACATTCTGCCCATATTTACACACACAGCATGTGTACATCTGATAATAATATTAAAAGTAGAAGAGAAGACTAGTAAACACAGCAAGGGTACTGGGATAAGAAAGAAAAGAAAATTGAAATGGTAAACCAAATAGTAGTAGAGATTACAGCTAGGAACTTGACAGGGAACAAAACCTGGATAAGAATCCAAATTAAAGACCAGAAAGAAGGCAAAATGAGAGGTTTGAATGATGATACCCAACTTTTGAGACTGACAAATGCACAATTTAAACATCAGAATCTGGTATTTTGGACAGTGATATAGGGAGAATTATATGAATTATTGTGGAGTTATGGTGCATGGAGATTTTACTCCAGAGAAAGAAACGGCTGTCAGTTTGAAGAGCCCCAGGGAAAATAGAGATGAAAGCCAACACGCAAGTCAGATGATGCTGTTTCTCACATCTTCATGACAGGGGTTGGAGAATTGTGTTAAAGGCAAGAAAGCAAACAAAGATCAGGGCTTCAGCCATGTGGACAGATGGAGGCACTCATTCCTCTCTCCTTTGTTACTGTTAGATTGGACAGTTGTTTTTAATTCCTCAAAGAACTGGGTTGCAGCCTGAATGATGTCAAAGGGTGGACCCACCCATCCAGTTATATTATCTTGAATTTGCTTCTTTATATCAGGGAGAAGAGTTCCAACTAAGATGAAAATGAAAAGATTCCTATGTCCAAGACTTAGAACTTTGTGGCTTTGAACTGTTTCAATAAATCATTCCACAAACAATTTAGGATATTCTCTTTCATTGTAAGCACACGGTTACATTTTAGCTTAGGAGAAAAGGCCTTAAACATAATTCATTTCAGGCTCTGAAATTTTGTCTCGAATTAGGCCAACTTCTGACCATAGCACACTGAAAAAATGCCGCCATGACAAACAGTAAATATTCCTGGCAGTATTTAGTTCACTCCCCACCCTTTCTTAAGCCAAAAGTATACCTATTCTAATTGTGATCCAACACCAAAGCAGTCATTTTGTAGCTTAGCCAAGAAGTGTCTCCAAAGAGTATTCAAAAGAGTCAGTCTTTCTGATCCAGATGCACTCCCAAAGATAGACTCAAAGACTTCGATCAGCCTTCTGAGCTGGTAACAATTGGTAGGATATCAGCCACAAAGGAGGTGCATCTCACATTTCTGCCCCTCCATCTACATATTCTCAGGATCTGCAACCAGGCAGTTGACTGCCTTAAGGTGTAGGTCCCACAACATGTATAACCTTGCAGAAAGTCAAACCAGGTGCTCATGACACAAACTGAGAAACATAGGAAAGCAATAGCTGTCCCCGGGAAAGAAAGGATCAATAACCAGCAAATACTGGGAACAAATCCACAGGAGTCACAATCCAAAGAACAAATTTTAGCAAATTACTTTTTCTTCAGCTAATCTAAATTTGAAAAAAAAAAAGACAGAGGCTTTTTCCCACCCTTACTGTATTGAAATCTGCAGACAGAAATCTGGGAGGCTGACTTTAATAAGAATTTATCTTGAGCTGGTGTTGTCAGAGGGTCCCAGATTTCAACTGCATCTGGAGCAAGTGAAGTGTCCCAGCTATCTCATTTTCATCATCAAAACTGTAGGAAATGAAAAAATATTTTCCTTTAGCCATCTTACATTCTCAAGCTGGGCTCTGGAAATTAGACTGGCCAAACACAGATTAAGGATGTTTGGCCAGTCTAATTTACAAAGCCCCAGGCAAAAACAAATGGAACTTTATTCCCATGTGTATTGTGCTTACACGTGGGAGTACCCAGAAAAGAGTAGCTCTTCACTGTTAGCCTGGGACTCTGGGTTTTGTTAACATAAATAAAGTGAAACATCACTAGAAAATTTTCCTAGCACTAAAGTTCCTTTTTCTGTCAAATAACTCAATTTTCAGTCAAGATTCTGCTTATTGTCAGGTGTAATTTAGTCATCTCAATGGCATATATGAAGATGTATTATAAACTCCCCTTTGACCAAAGAACCTTCTCTTCTACTCATCTGTTATGATGGCTGACAACATTGTTATTAGAAATGGGTAGAGTTGATTTTTAAGGATAAAGTATTTCATTTCTTTTTAAAAAATACCAATACGCATTATGTTTTATTTTTCAAAGAAAAGAAAACATCTAGTACAAATTTCTTCACTTTCTCCATTATATATATTGTACCTGCACTTATTATCTCTAAACTGTACCTTACAATTTGAAGATAACTTTCTAATGGTGCTCTTGATCTCATCCACTTCAGCCTTCACCAGAACTTACTGCTTCAATCATTTTTTTTTTTTCCATTTTCAACATCACTTCTTCCTGGCCTATACTGTTTTGTTATATCCCTTCCAATCTCCTTTCTTTTACAGTAGTGTTTCAAGATAAAGGTACTACAAATTGCTCCATATATTTTGTATCTTTCCTTATATTTCTTAAGCCATAAAAAACTTAAGTTTTCCTAAGATAACCAATGACTTAGGAGGTCTCAATTCCAACAGAAACATTTTAGTTTTCTCCTTATTTATTGATGTACCACCTCTAGCACTGGTGACTAACCGTCTTGAACTAATTTCACCTTCAAATTCTATCAAATGAGATTTTTTGGCTCTTTTTTGTTTTATTTTAAAAATAATAATAATTTTTGGCTGGGTGCTGTGGCTAACACCCATAATCCCAAAAATTTGGGAGGCCAAGGCGGGCTGATCACTTGAGGTCAGGATTTCAAGACCAACCTGGCCAACAAGGAGAAACCCTGTCTCTACTAAAACTACGAAAATTAGCTGGGTGTGGTAGTGGGCACCTGTAATCCCAGCTACTTGGGGGCCTAAGGCAGGAGAATCACTTGAACTTGGGAAGTGGAGGCCACGGTGAGCTGAGATCACACCACTGTACTGCAGCCTGGGTGACAGAGTGAGACTTTGTCTAAAAAAAATTGTTTAATTTGTCTAATAAAAATTCTAAATATGTATGGTTTAAATGATGTTTTGATATATGTATATGTTGCAAAATGGCTAAATCAAGCCATTTTCATAACTTCACATACAGATGATTTACCATTATGGTGGAAATGTTTCAAATCTATTCTCTTAGCAATTTTCAAGTATACAATACATTGTTATGAACTATAGTCATCATGCTTTACAATAGGTCTCCTGAACACATCCCTCCTGTCTAACTCAAATTTTGTATCTTTGAATCAGCATCTCATCACCTCCCACAACCTCCCATCCCCGAGTAAACACCATTTTACTCTGATTCTATGAGTTTGACATTTTAGATTCCACATACAAGTGACATTATACAGTATTTTTTTCTTTGACATTTCATTTAGCATGATATTCTGTAGCTTCAACAATGTTATTGCAAATGAGAGGGTTTCCTTCTTTTTTAAGGCTGAATAGTACAGGTACACAAAATGGAATACTATATATTACTATAGATACTATATTATAGAACGTGTACATATATATACATGATGGAATGCTATATATATAGTCTATAACTATAATCTATAATTATGTGTATATATATATACATACATATTTATACAGACTTCATTCATCATTGATAGAGAGCTAGGCTGATTCTATACATAAGCTATTCTGAATAATGCTACAAGAAACATGGGAATACAGATATCTACAAATATCTCTTTGGCATATGAATTTAATTTTCTTTGGATATACCTAGAAGTAAACTTGCTGGATCACGTGGTTGTATGGTTGTTCTATTTTTAACAATTTGAAGAACATCCATACCATTTTTCATAATGCCTATACTATTACATTACCACCAACAGTATGTGAGGGTTCCCTTTCTCTATATCCTACCTAACTCATTATCTTCCATCTTTTTAATATTAGATATTCTAACATATGAGAGGAGATATGTAGTTTTTATTTGTGTTTCCCTGCTGATTAATGATGTTGGGCATTTCTTCATATACCAGTTCACTATTTGTATGTTGTCTTTTGTGAAATGCCTATTCATGACATTTGCCCATTTTTAATGTGATTTTTTGGACTTTTTGTCAATTGGTTGAGTTTCTTATATATTCTATTTATTAATCCCTTTTCAGATGCATAGTTTGCAAATATTTTCTTCCATTTTGTAGGTTGTCTCTTCACTCTGTTTATTATTTCCTTTGTTATGCAGAAGGTTTCAATTTGATATAATTTCATTTGTCTATTTTTGCTTTTGTTGTCCGTACTTTTGGGGCCCGTCCATTTATTTTTGCAGTTTCAGATCTTATGTTTATGACTTTGAGTTGATTTTTGCATATGGGGTGGTTCTGCACATGGACATCATGTTTTCCTAACACCATTTACTGAGGAATCTATCTTTCCTCATAGTGTGTTCTTGGCACCTTTGTTGAAGATCATCAATCTCTTGGTTATTCCTGCTTCCCTGGTATTCTTTTTGAAGTTTTTTTTTTTTCCCCACATCTTTTTATCTTATCTATTTATTATGTTCTGACATACCCCAATGAGGTTTCTAGGTTATCTGAAGCTATATTTCTTTGGTTGAAATCTAGGCCCTATTATTTGACAGATATGTGACTTTGGAAAGTCATGTATTCTTTCTGTGGCCCACCTATAAATTGGGAGGGACAACAATAATATAGTATATACAATGTAAGTATTAGCTTTGCCTGCTCTTTTGCACAGGCAATTTATTTCATGCCTTTAACTCCATCAGCCATTTCTACTCTGAAGATTCCCAAATAAGTATCTTGTTCTGAGTCTTCTCCTGAGCTCCAGACCCTTATGCTAAGATTTCTCTTATCTATTGTTTTCTGGATTTACAATTCACCGCAAGTAACTTGACCAAATCTGAACACAAGATTTTATATATATTTCTTATTCTGGTGGATTGCAACATCCAAAACTTTTTCTCCTATTTGGCCTCAAACTTGACATCAACTATCATTAATTTATTTTGATTAACTCTTACTTATTAACTCAAAGAAGAACCTAATCACTTTTTATGTCCATCTTCTTAATATCTCAATTATTATTGCCTTCATATAGGCACTTCCACTCTTCTGCTAATTATTACTGAATTGTTATCACCTACTTTCTGATTTTCTTGACTTGTCATATGCCTCTCTAATCCATCCTTCACAGAGATGTCAATGAAATTTTTTAAAGGGAAAATCTAATCACTTTGCTGGTTTTCTTTCAGAAGCCTCCAGTATTTCTTTATGATTCAAAGTTTAAACACTTCATGTCATGGTAAACCCTTCTAAGCTGGCTGCTTACTTCCTGCTTTTTTTTTTTTTTTTTTTTTTTTTTTTTAGAAAATATCTTTCTACATTGCCCAGGCTGGCCTTGAATTACTGGGCTCAAGCAATTCTCCTTCCTTAACCTTCCGCCTCATCTTATGGTATTCACCGTCTCACTCCATCCTTTACATTTAAACAATAAACGAAGGTTTCCTTCTTTGCCTTCACATATGCTGTTTCCCTCATCTCAACTGACCCATATCTGTGTCTACACACACCATTAGGGTCTTGTATTAAACATTACTTTTTGTGAATCCTGCCCTGAATCTTCCACTCATCAGTCTTGGGTTGTGTGAATGTGTTTTTCTTTTTCTTTTTTTTTTTTTTTTCATCCTCTTCTCCCAAAATATCTTTATTTGAATTATAATGAATCCTTATTATTTATGTATTACATATTTGAGAACTTGCTGACTTGCTATAATTTATTTGTAACCCCCAAATCAATGCTCACAACCCTTTTGAAGTTCTCCACAGGCATATAAATAAGCTCTGCTCAGGCATCAGTTGTGCTATTAGCCATGAGTTCAATGTTAACAAATCTACAATATATTTAAATAATGTATTTTAAAACAGAAACTTACATAGAACAAAGTTATATCTTGATTGGTTGACAAAAATATTGTGAATAGAGACTCACAGGAAGCTAAACCTGTGTTTGTCCTAGAAGCATCGGTTCAGTACTCATTAATTCAGTGTTCAAAGTGACTTTATAAAACATTACTACAGGCATATATATACTTATATATAAATATACATTTATATATAAGTATAAATTATATATTTGTTTTCATGTCTATGTGTATTTTTTTTATGGTTGTCACTCTATCCTTTCATATTGTCTATCTTCAGGGCCTGAACAATCCTTAAAAAATAGTAGATACCACATAAATATTTGTTGAATAAGTAACATGAAAATGAATATATGCCAGGATTAGGGTGTATGAGAACATTATTCATTGTAGTGCGAGTATAATCTCTCAAACAATAGAATAAAATAGGTGAGTTTCAACGAACAGCAAGAAAAAAAAAAAAAGACTATCTGAGGCTAGAGCTTGTCAGAATACAGCTGTGTCCTAGGGTAAGTGAAGGAAGAGAAGTGGTGAGACAGGGTCAAGAGCCCCCAGGCAAGGGAAAATTTAAAGAAGTTGACAAGAAAACAGGGGTGCATGGGAGGATACAGAAATAATTCTTAGCTTTCTTCAGATCTAGTGAAGGTTTATATTGTCCCTTCGTTGTCTTCATTTTCTATATACCAATAAGCTGAAAAATCATCCCAGCATGCCCAAGGCTGTCCTAGATTTTGCATTAAAATCCCGTTTTCTGGGAAACTCCTCAATTCTGGTAAACCAAGGTACTTGGTCACCCTATTTATAAACTACTATATTGTAAGGCGAAACACACTTTGTAAATTATGACAGTGTGAATTTAGTGTTCATTCATTGTTCACACAAACAATAACTGCAAAACTGCTATTACTTCACAAACACTATCTAGTTTTTGAGGACACAAAGATGATTTTGATATTACCCTTTTCCTTAAGGATCCCTGCGTAACACCTCAAAATATTTTACACTTTAAAGTGTTTTTTATAAATATGTATGAACTCAGGGCAGAAAATCATAACAATGGATACTTCTGATACAGACTCTTCCTAGGGCTGAATAACCAGACTGATTTAAGAGGGAATGTGTAAAGGTTGGAGGCATTTTTAACCTGTACTTAGGTGGGACAGAAAAAAAAAATCTGGAAGAAAGATCTTGACAATACAAAGGAGAAATATTTGTAGAATAACACACTTGGGAAAAGTTTGAAGAAATAAGCTCCCTTCCCTCATATGGCATGCTATCAGGTTTCCCAAGGACTCAGAAACCCATGCCTCTGAATCCCAAGAAAGAAAAATAAATAGATTTATTTCATGTAAAAGCTAGTTCTCCACTGAATTTTGATAAACTTTCTTCTTTATTAAAATAAGAAAGTTTGTGACACTTAAAGATCTTTTAAAATAATAAACATTAGTAAATATATTCACTTAGTGTGATAACTCAATTATTGTCTAAGAGAGTTAATTAATCCAAATTTTATCTTGGTTTAAAAATAATAGCTCTTACTAATGGCAATAATCAGATTTTAGGTATATTTTATTTTCTAAGTTCTCTCCAGTTTGGTAAAATTATACTTGCTTTTCAATTTAGCACATAGTTAAAAATACGTTCAAGGGAAAATTCCAAAAGACCTCTATATAACATTGCTATTTTTTCCCTGACTCAATCTTTTACAGTCACTATTCCACCCTAGTTTTGTTTACTGAGTGAGCTAAGTGCTTCCATGATACTTTTACTGCTGACACTTTCCTCCAAGAAATTAACGTATTTCATATATTATTGAAATGTTTAACTTGATTAATAGCAAAACTGATTATTTATAAAAGGGACTTCAAGCCATGGTTTATTCTAAGCATGCACTAGAGACATAAACATTAGATTCAGATTTAATTTACAGCTGTGGCAATGAAGAGAAACATATTTTAGGCCAATATGAGCTACTTGACAATATTTTACTGGCTGTAATGGAAGATATAAACAAAATTTTCCAATTTGCATTGATTTTTAGCAGTCTTGCACTTATTTTTTATTGAAAATAGATATATTTGGCAGCATAGTCAAATATGGACAAGATTAAAACATAGCATCCTTGGGAGTTTTGAATTTTTTACTTGACTGTAAATTCACTAAATAATAAAACAACTATTTAATACATTCTAAAGGAATAAATAATATAATTTTATACAGATAAGTATGTATAACAATGATCATCTGGTAGTGATATGCCTACAAGTTGCAAGTCTGTGATGCAGTGGAAAAATTAGCCTGGAAATCAGGAAGCTGGGTACTATTCTGGGAACTGACAATAACAGATTATGGACATATCACTTAGCTTATCTCTGTCAGATTTCATTGAAGAAAATGAGAAAGTTGGGACAGATGTTGAGTTTTCCAAAGAGTGCTTCCTAAAATGTTTTTCTAGAAAATTTTAACACATATGAATCAGAAAATGGGTTGTCAGATAAGACTAGTTTGGGCAATTCTCTATTTTCTATCCTGTCTTGAAAATTCACAGGGCATATTTATAGTCTAAATAAATTAAAGCTGCAATTTACCTTTTTAAAGGACTATGTACTTAACAAAATGGAACACATTTTTACAGTATTTTCTAAGCTAGATACATTTATAAGCTAGATGACTTCCAAAGTTTCTCACACTTTGAAAATCTATAAATATGTTTATGAAAGTACCTAAATAATATGCCAGTTAAAAAGAAATTCATCCTAGGGCTGGGTGTGGTGACTCACACCTGTAATTACAGCATCTGGGAGGTCAGTGAAGGATTGTTTGAGCCCAGGAATTCGAGACCAGTCTGGGAAACATAGTAAGACCTTGTCTCAAAAAAAGACAGACAGACAGGAAGGAAGGAGGGAGGGAAGGAAGGAAGGAAGGAAGGGAGGAAGGAAGGAAGGAAGGAAGGGAGGAAGGAAGGAAGGAAGGAAGGGAGGGAGGGAGGAATAAATTCATCCTTATCAATCTCATTCAAATTAGTGAACAATGGCAAAAATAAAAACAATTTTAAGGTATTTTTCCTTTATCAGGCATTGATAGTTGTAGTACTTTTTACTTATAAATTATGTTTTTCTGAACATAATAGTAAAACGTCCACATTCCTTTACTGCACATCCATTGGTTTCAAGAGTCAGCGATTAGGATTTTCTACATGACAAGAGGAAGTCAACTTGAGGTTTAACATTAGACTAACTCCTGGTCACAGAATTCTTCCTTAAGAACAGGTCAGCAGGTTTGTAAATTGGCTATCTGGTCATCCCTTTGATAGATATGTCTATGTTTGAAGTGTTGGGTTATACAGCAGTAAGACACTTGAAATTTTCCTTACCAAAGGGTACTGAAAGTATCTTTAATTCTGTTTGCTAGTTTGTTTCTCTCTCATTTGGAAAGAATGGGGCATACAGTTTATCTTACTCTGAGAATTTTGGATTAATGAAATTTTGCAGAGATTAGAATCATTTACATATAAAAACTTAAATACTTATCATAGGCAATATACCTTTTCTGTTTCAATCTTTAGAAATCATACATTTCTCTAGATAAGTGAGTGAAATAATTACCTTTCAAACCAATTACTCTTTCCTCACACCAGTTGTCATGGAAATTATCAGGAGAATATAAAAATAAGGAAAAGCTACATTAGATATAAAAACTAAAGAAATCTGTTGCTGAAGACCTTCCAGACATTTTTAGAGTTTTTGCTGTATCTAGCCAGATGGGATTAATTTAAGGTATAGTGTGGAAGAAACACTTGGGATTTCCCTCATATTATTGCAGTTTGTAGGTAATTCTGACAAAAGCCCACTAATCTCCCTAACGCAAGATGGAAACCACAAAGGGGAATCTAAAGTGGGTGGGATCATCAATCCAAAAAGTAGATACTTGGGGGCTATCCTTGAATTGTATGGCCAATCAAGGTAGAATGCAGATGGTGACAAGATTCCTTTATGCCATGAGATGGTTTCACAGGAGCAAAATTCTGTACTGTCACTTCTGTGACCTATATACTCTTTACTCTCCAGCAAAGAGCTTTGATATTTGCAAAGTAAGTTCAAGTTCACATTAGCTCTATTTTTCTTCTTTTTGTAGTCTGAAGATTTCAGGAAAGGACTCACCCTATTATCTGACAGGATCCATTCTATTTTCCACATAACTATGCATCAGTACTCTCCATGAGAAAAGACCTAGAGAGAAGTGAGAGCAAATAGAGAAAAGCAAGCATATTGATAAAAAGATTATGCATTGAAAAAGATTAATACCTGGCAGTTGAGACCTAGTAGCTAGGTCTAATATTTTCAACTAAATATAAACAACCCTTGCAGAATATAAACAAAACCCAGACTTGGCCACCCGTGGACTGTGGTGGACAAGACAGGTAAAACTGCTCCATAATGATACCTAAAACAAGACAGAGACAGAAATACTCTGCATACAAAAATAACAGTTCTTCTTTTTACTATTTATCAATGACAACTCTAGCTTCCTGACAGCACTGAATTCAAATTGAGCCTTCACTTTCTTAATCCCTTCTTAGAATCATGCAGTCTAAGGCAAGTACTATAATAAGCAAGCACCTCTTAAAAACAATGGGGCCTATCATGGGGAGGGGGGAGGGGGGAGGGATTGCATTGGGGAGTTATACCTGATATAAATGATGAATTGATGGGTGCTGACGAGTTGATGGGTGCAGCACACCAACATGGCACATGTATACATATGTAACAAACCTGCACGTTATGCACATGTACCCTAGAACTTAAAGTATAATAAATAAAAAAGAAAAGAAAAGAAAAACAAAACAAAACAAAAAACATCTTCTCTAGATACCTCACATGTCTACAGCAAGGGAAACAAATATTACAGGCGTGTTCCTGGACGTCATGACTGGTGAGCTTCAACACTTTCTTGAACTATTAGAGGATGTGATTCGGTATGAGGTATGAATTTGTTTGACAGAAAACAAACTAAAACAAAACCAACAACACAAAAAGATGACAGGGAAGAGACATTTTAGGTTTCTTTTTCCTGTTTCTAGGTAGATTTAAGAAAATATGAAACTCTTAAACTTGAGTAAATGAACAATTAGATGAAGAAGGGAATATTTGAGCCAAAGAAAGAATTCATGAAGACAGAAGCATAACTGATAAATTTAAAAGAATAAAGTCATCAATGACCACTAGATTGGAGATTGCATAAAATTAGTTCAATAAAAGAAAGGACAATAGAATACAGAATAGATATACTGTACATGGGTACCCAGCAGATGAGTGAGCAAGAGCTAAATCCAGCTCACATACCTCTTGCCAGATCTCAGATATTGCCAAGTAGGGGCTGCATTTAACCAGAGGAAGGAGAGCATATTTACCCCCACAAAAGTGCCAGCAATCCAGCAGGTACAAGGGTCAGGATAGGCTAATATCAGACCTGAAAAAGAGTCTATTTAAAATGAAGTTTTCATAGGTTAGGTTACTGCTTCCCATGCATTGGGCCATAACACAGAGAGGTTCTCAGGAACTCGATTGCTTGTCATTTGGGCATCCCAGTAAAGCCTTACAAGGTTGGAAGCCCAGAAGTCAATACTCTCCAGCTGCAAGAAACTACTTCAGTTTATCCCAGTTTACCCCAGTTTTGAAGCATTGGCCAAGAACAATTTACATGTTTTGTCACTCAGTTCTGATCATGTTTCCATGGTGTGCCTAGTTCTGGAGAAGAGCTGAACAAGAGAGCTAAGGGCCTTTCATAAATCCTACATTTCTCTACCTTTAAGCATCTTTTCCAATATCCTCCTAATTTTACTTTCTCTCTCACAACCATACTATCCTAAATAACTCCTAAAATCTTAATCTATAGGAACACCAAGTTTCAGATGTCTTAATTGTTAGCTTGAGATGTAATAATGATGATCTCAGCACCAGTGCCTCTGTGACTGAATAAATGTTGTGAGCAGGCATGTTGGATGGGATGAAAACTGAATAGTACAAAGGTAAAGGTCATGGATGTGTGTCTCATAAGTGCAGTTTAGGTCAATTTTATTTGAATATTGAGAATTTCTTGTAAGTTTCATACTGCTCAGTCCACTTGGTCAAGTTATTGGTCAAGTCAATTTTCCTACTAGGGCCACTGCAGACGTCAACCACAGATTAAGCACTTCTAATAACTATTCTTTGTCTTTTCTCTTATTTTATAGATCCTGGCATAAGACCCAGCATTTTCAGACTTCTTCTTTTGCAAATATAACAATTTCCACTCTCAATTTTTACTTCAAATTATTTCCTTCATTTCTTATAATGTCTAAATAGGATTAAATTATTTTCTTTTTGAATTTCAAGTTTAATTTTTTGGTAACAGTGATTGAAAACAAAATAAATTAAATCAATGTAAAACAGCACAAAACAAAAAAGCAATAGTGACTTCACAGCTACCTCCCTGACAATCACCACTTCCCTACTTCTTGTTTCTCTTCAGAAATTCTGTATTCTAGATAATTTATCATTCTAGCCCCTGATATAGGCCCTACTCTCTACATTAAAGACTTTTGAGTATTCTTATCCTCTTTTTCTCCCTCCTGTTACACAGTTTATTAGGTATTGACTTTGGATTCTGTTTAGCAGCCATCATCCCAGATTCTTAAAAGGGATCCATTCCCCGAATCAAAATGAAGACATATGGACCAACAACAGCGTAAAATGTCTAAAACTGTGACAGGGAGCCAGTTTCACTTCATAGCAGCAAACAGCAGAAACACTGTGAACAACCTAAGCAAAAAGGGGAAGAATGAATTGTAAGGACATTTGAGACTTCATAGAATTGATAAAACTTAGTAAATTGCTGAAAGTAGAAAAGTGTGTGCCCTCTGTTTAAGTTTTCATAGTTTGATATGGAGCTCTAGTGTGCCCTATTTTGGGATTTGGAATGGATATTCAGATGTTTTCAGCAAATCCAAGTTATAAATTCATTAAAATATTGCTTTCTCCTTTCTATTCCAACCTCTTTATTCTAACTCCGTTTTAAAGGCTGCTACTCTTTTTTTCTTAATCATTTCTTTCTTTTTATTTTTTATTTATTTAATATTTTTTAAAATTCTACTTTGAGTTCTAGGGTACATGTGCACAACGTGCAGGTTTGTTACATATGTATACATGTGCCATGTTGGTGTGCTGCACCCATTAATTTGTCATTTACGTTAGGTCTATCACCTAACGCTATCCCTCCCCCGACTCCATGACAGGTCCTGGTGTGTGATGTTCCCCACCCTGTGTCCAAGTGTTCTCATTGTTCAATTCCCACCTATGAATGAGAACATGCGGTGTTTGGTTTTCTGTCCTTGCAATAGTTTGCTGAGAATGATGGTTTCCAGGTTCACCCATGTCCCTACAAAGGACATGAAGTCATCCATTTTATGGTTGCATAGTATTCCATGGTGTGTATGTGCCACATTTTCTTAATCCAGTCTATCATTGATGGACATTTGGGTTTGGTCCAAGTCTTTGCTATTGTGAATAGTGCGGCAATAAACATGCATGTGCATGTGTCTTTATAGCAGCATGATTTATAATCCTTTGGGTATATACCCAGTAATGGGATGGCTGGGTCAAATGGTATTTTTAGTTCTAGATCTTTGAGGAATTGCCACACTGTCTTCCACAATGGTTGAACTAGTTTACAGTCCCACGAACAGTTTAAAAGTGTTCCTATTTCTCCACATCCTCTCCAGCACCTGTTGTTTCCTGAGTTTTTAATGATCATCATTCTAACTGGTGTGAGATGGTATCTCATTGTGATTTTGATTTGCATATCTCTGATGGCCAGTGATGATGAGCATTTTTTCATGTGTCTGTTGGCTGCATAAATGTCTTCTTTTGAGAAGTGTCTATTCATATGCTTTGCCCAATTTTTGATGAGGGTTGTTTGATTTTTTCTTGTAAATTTGTTTAAGTTCTTCTTAGATTCTGGATATTAGCCCATTGTCAGATGGGTAGATTGTAAAAATTTTCTCCCATTCTGTAGCCTGCCTGTTCACTCTGATGGTAGTTTCTTTCACTGTGCAGAAGCTCTTTAGTTTAATTAGATCCGATTTCTCTATTTTGGCTTTTCTTGCCATTGCTTTTGGTGTTTTAGTCATGAAGTCCTTGCCCATGCCTATGTCCTGAATGGTATTGCCTAGATTTTCTTCTAGGGTTTTTATGGTTTTAGGTCCAACATTTAAGTCTTTAGTCCATCTTGAATTAATTTTTGTATAAGCTTTAAGAAAGGGATCCAGTTTCAGCTTTCTACATATGGCTAGCCAGTTTTTCCAGCACCATTTATTAAATAGGGAATCACTTCCCCATTTCTTGTTTTTTTCAGGTTTGTCAAAGATCAGATGGTTGTAGATGTGTGGTATTATGTCTGAGGGCTCTGTTCTGTTCCATTTGTCTATATCACTGTTTTGGTACCACTATCATGCTGTTTTGGTTACTGTAGCCCTGTAGTATAGTTTAAAGTCAGGTAGCGTGATGCCTACAGCTTTGTTCTTTTGGCTTAAGACTGTCTTGGCAATGCAGGCTCTTTTTTGGGTTCCATATGAACTTTAAAGTAGTTTTCTCCAGTTCTGTGAAGAAAGTCATTGATAGCTTGATGGGGATGGCATTGAATCTATAAATTACCTTGGGCAGTATGGCCATTTTCACAATACTGATTCTTTCTATCTATGAGCTTGGAATGTTCTTCCATTTGTTTGTGTCCTCTTTGATTTCACTGAGCAGTGGTTTGTAGTTGTCCTTGAAGAGGTCCTTTACATCCCTTGTAAGTTGGATTCCTAGGTATTTTATTCTCTTTGAAGCAATTGTGAATGAGAGTTCATTCATGATTTGTCTCTGTTTGTCTGTTATTGGTGTATAGGCATGCTTGTGATTTTTGCACGTTGATTTTGTATTCTGAGACTTTGCTGAAGTTGCTTATCAGCTTAAGGAGATTTTGGGCTGAGACGATGGGGTTTCCTAAATATACAATCATGTGATCTGCAAACAGGGACAATTTGGCTTCCTTTTTTCCTAACTGAATACCCTTTCTTTCTTTCTCCGGCCTGATTACCCCGGCCAGAACTTCCAACACTATGTTGAATAGGAGTGGTGAGAGAGGCATCCCTGTCTTGTGCCAGTTTTCAAAGGGAATGCTTCCAGTTCTTGCCCATTGAGTATGATATTGGCTGTGGGTTTGTCATAAATAGCTCTTATTACTTTGAGATACGTTCCATCAATACCAAATGTATGGAGAGTTTTTAGCATGAAGGGCTGGTGAATTTTGTCCAAGGCCTTTTCTGCATCTATTGAGATAATCATGTGGTTTTTGTCTTTGGTTCTTTTTATATGATGGATTAGGTTTATTGATTTGCATATGTTGAACCAGCCTTGCATCCCAGAAATGAAGCCAACTTGATCATGGTGGATAAGCTTTTTGATGTGCTGCTGGATTGTCTCTCAGACCACAGTGCAATCAAACTAGAGATGAGGATTAAGAAACTCAAAACCGCACAACTACACAGAAACTGAACAACCTGCTTCTGAATGACTACTGGGTACATAAGGAAATGAAGACAGAAATAAAGATGTTCTTTGAAACCAGTGAGAACAAAGACACAACCAGAATACAACCAGAATCTCTGGGACACATTTAAAACAGTGTATAGAGGGAAATTTATAGCACTAAATGCCCACAAGAGAAAGCAGGAAAGATCTAAAATTGACACCCTAACATCACAATTTAAATAACTAGAAAAGCAAGAGCAAACACATTCAAAAGCTAGCAGAAGGTAAGAAATAACTAAGATCAGAGCAGAACTGAAGGAGATAGATACACAAAAAAACCCTTCAAAAAATCAATAAATCCAGGAGCTGGTTTTTTGAAAAGATCAACAAAATTGATAGACTACTAGCAAGACTAATAAGAAAAGAGAGAAGAATCAAATAGATGCAATAAAAAATGATAAAGAGGATATCACCACCCATCCCACAGAAACACAAACTACCATCATAGAATACTATAAAACATCTCTATGCAAATAAATTAGAAAATCTAGAAGAAATGGATAAATTCATGGACACATACACCCTCCCAAGACTAAACCAGGAAGAAGTTGAATCCCTGAATAGACCGATAAGAGGCTCTGAAATTGAGGCAATAATTAATAGTCTACCAACCGAAAAAAGTCCAAGACCAGATGGATTCACAGCCGAATTCTACCAGAGGTACAAAGAGGAGCTGGTACATTCCTTCTGAAACTATTCCAAACAACAGAAAAAGAAGAAATCCTCCCTAATTCATTTTATGAGGCCAGCATCATCCCAATACCAAAGCCTGGCAGAGACACAACAAAAAAAGAGAATTTTAGACCAATATCCCTGATGAACATTGATGAAAAAATCCTCAGTGAAATACTGGCACATTGAATCCAGCAGCACATCAAAGGCTGCTAATCTTATTGTTGAGTTTTCCTATTTATGATATGCCTCACACAGTGCCTGACACAGAATAGATGTTTAATGTCAGTTTCATTATTCTTACATTTTCTGTTTGAGTACGTCTGTTCATCTCTCCTACCTGGTCTACCAAAATTTTTTTTCCTCACTTCATTTTGTACATTATCTGGGCTGACATTATTCACAATTCTGGGCTTCATCATATCTGTGACTTAAAGCCAATGTCACTCTATTTTTAAAACCCTAAAGTCCCCGTGATTGCATTTCCACAGAAATCTGTTAGGCCCACTCTTGGGAAAAGTAATTTAAATCCATAGTTCTTTGCTCTGGGTGTAGTATTTCTTTAATATGTCCCCCTTAATTGTGAAGTCTCAACTAACCAGACCCAGTCTCTTTTCCTCTCACATTTCTCTCCACTTACTCATTTTTCCAAATTCTATATTAGGAAGGAAGACAAAAGGAAGAGACAAAAGCTTATTTCTAAGTTTTAAAACTTTTTTTCTAACTCCCCTTGAGAACCAGGATTTAAAATCATATAGATGTTCTTCCTTTTAAAGATAAAAGGAGATATTGTTACCCCACATGGTAAATAAATCATAATAAATCTAAGATGCAGAACAAGATGGGCTTTAGCAAGGGATCAGAGAGCAAGTTTGAAGAGTCAGAGGATTAGTCAATTGCTCCCTAATGTCAAGCCAAGATCCAGTAGAAATCATCATTCTGGCATCTGACAGAAGAAGTCAAAGGTCAGGATTTAATGCTGCTGCAGTCCGATTTCCCAACTTGATTGGGCAGGTGCTTAATAAGACATGATTATTTGTTGTGTTAAAAGAGTTCAGAGCCAAGTAAGATGTAGAGTCACAAAACAGAGTGATTCTCAGCTCTATTATTCTGGTGAGAACATTGTAACCTTTTTGTTAACGACAATTATGTTGAAGTCATTACTTTATCAGAGTTGATTTCTTTGCCTAAGAAAAATATGGAATGCAAACCTATTAGATTACACGGAACTGGAAATGTCACTGATGAGTCTGCACTGATTACAAACAAGGAGAAAGAGGTTAAAGTCAGCAGAAAGAGCCCTGAATGGGTGATTAGATAAATGTGTTTCCCTTTGATTTTTAAGTGAAAATATGGTGTAAAACTGGCAGAAGTTTTCAAGGGCACCATGAGGAGTTACCCAGAAGAAAGAGAGAGTGACAGCAAGAGCAAGAACGAAGAGAGTGAGAAAGGGAGGAAGAGAGAGAAAGAAAGAATTTTTCATAACAAATCTAATTAATTTTGACTGCAGGAAGTTTGAGTTAATTAGAACTTCTTTAGGCATAAGAAGCATAACATCAGGGATTTAAAATACTGCTCAGCAGACCCATTTCCTTCTTTCCCCCCCACCCCCCACCACTGCTTAGAAGTTGTTTGAGTCAACAAATGTAACACTTAAACAATTCACAAAAAAAGGCAGGTGCTCAAAAATCTGAACAACTACGTAGATTTGAATTCCACCTGCCTCACTTACTAGGGGAAAACTGAGTAGTGAGGCATGGTTTGGTCTTTATGGTGTTTAAAAAAAATAGATTGAAAAAATAAATACTTGTTGAAAAGTTAACCAACAGTCAAGAACACTAATCTCCGAGATGGCCCACAGTAAACCATGCCTTCTGGTATTTATGCCCTTGTGTGTTTCCCCTTCATTTTGATTCTGTGCTGGCTATGTAAGTCTCATTAAAAAATAGCGGGCAGCAGCAGTAACACTGTGCAAGTTCCAGACCTAAGCCTTAGGAAGGCCTGGCAGTTTCTGCTTCTGAGCTTTGGGAAGCCCTGAACCACCATGCAATAAATTTGGCTAGCCTTCTGGAGAGACCACAAAAAAGAGTGGCTCCGTCATTTCAGCATCCAAGACCAGCCCGGCCATACACCTCTCCTTGCTATAGAGCCAGACTTGGGACATTCCAGCCCCAGCAGCTCTCAGACTCTAAAAGCATGAGAAACCTGAAGCAAGACCAGAAAAATGACTACACGGTCAACTCAAAGGATCTTGAGACATAACATATTGTTGTTATTTTAAGTCACTGTTTTAGGGGATAGTTTGTTATACAGTAATAGATAATGGGGAAAAATAAAACCACATATGGACATATTGTTCAATGAGCTAGTCACTAGAAAAGTGGTTATGACTGATAACTGGATTTTGAATTTTGTGTGATTTAATGTATTAAGTTTAAAAACTGAAGCAAATGCAAAATAAGTTTTCTGTTAAACAAAACTTTATTTTGGTAGGATGACATTTCACTTTAATGGTTTTATTGTCTACTGCATTGTTACTGGATCGTAGTTCTGTCAGACATCTGTTATTTCTGGTATTACCTATGAACACACCACCAAAAAAGACTGTAATACATATTATTAATAATTTTATACCAGGCTGAGTTCTATGGCTCATGCCTGTAATCCCAGCACTTTGGGAGGCTGAAGCAGGAGGATTACTTGAGCCCAGGAGTTTGAGACCAGCCTGGGCAACACAGTGAGACCTCTATCTCCACAAGTAATAACAAAAATTCACCAGGTGTGCTGGCAAGTATATGTAGTCCTAGCTACTCGGAGGCTGAGGTAGGAGGATTGCTTGAGGCCAGGAGCTGAAGACTGTAGTGAGCTAATTATACCACTGCACTCTAGTTTTGGTTATAGAGAAAGACCCTGATACCAAATAATATTAATAACCAATTATTGATTATTAATTGATATTATTTGATCTCAATCATGTTGAACTGATAATATTTTGCACATACTCAGCTAAAGTGTTATTAAAATTAATTTTATTTCTTTTTACTTTTTGAAATGTGACTTCCAGAAAATTTTAAATTACACAGGTGGTATGCATTATGTTTCTATTGGATAGACCTCTTATAGAAGAGTAAACATAGAATTATTTTAAAGTTAACTTTGTTTTTAGAATAGTTGTAGATCCCATAAACTCCACATATGTTTTCCTCTGTTACTAGCATATTACATTATTATGGTTCATTATTTAAAATGAATGAACCAATATTGATATATTATCATTAACTACAGTTCATACTTTACTCAGATTTTCTTAGGTATTACCTAACGTCCTTTGTCTATTTCAGGATCCCATCCAGGGTACCATGTGACATTGAGTCATCATTTCTGCTCAGGCTCTTCTTTGCTGCCACAATTTCAGACTTTCCTCTTTGTTTATGACTGTAGTGGTTTGAATGGTGGTCCTCACAAAAGCTATTTTCATGTCCTAATCTCCTTGAACCTTTCTATGAAAAAGTTCTCTTAGATGTGATTAAGTAAGGGTCTCAAGATCACCTTATTTTATTTTATCCACCCTTATAAGAGACCCACAGAAAACAGACACACACTAAGAAGAGAAGAAGCAAAGTGGCAGAGGCACAGTCTGGAGTGATGCAGACATAAGTCTGGGAACGCTGACATCTACAGAAACCTAGAAGGGTTAAGGAACAGAATCTCTCTTGGGGTCTCAAGAGTGTGCACAGCCCTGCCAATATTTTGATTTTAGACTATTATTAGTCCCCACAACTGTAAGGAATTTTTTTTTTCATAAGCTACCAAAATGTGGTAATTTGTTATGTTAGTAACAGGAAATTAAAACAGTGGCCTTGAATGTCCTGATAGTACTGGTCAGGTAGTTTGCCTAGTTGCAATTTGTCTGGTGTTTTTCTCCTGGTTAGAGTGGGACTATGCGTTCTTGGGAGGAAGACCACAGTGGCATGGTGCCTCTTCTATCAAGTGTACATACTATTAGCATGATTTATCACTGCAGATGCTGATCTTGATCACCGGGGTCAGGTATGTTTATTCATTAAGAAGTTGCCATTTTTCCCCTCCTTTTCATATTGTACCTTTTGGAAGGAATTTTGATAATTCAAAATAAGACATAATTAAATGGAAAAGAAGAAATAGTTATAAGAGCACCCAAACAGGAAGAGCGAACACTGAGTAGCTACTGGTCAAAAAGTAAAATAAATCAGTCATGACCACAGTGCAAAAATGTCAGTGTCACATTCAGATAAAAGAAGAGACCTCTCTACTCCTCTGAAATGAGAAGGCATAGACAAAAGACAGGTAAAGAGACATAAATACTGAACAGTTGTTGCAAAGAAAAGATAAAGGTAACACAAAGGCCTCTTAAAGAACGTAAAATTCAGTTCAATTATCAAATATTTATTGAGACTCAGTGTATACCATACAATGTCAACCCTGAAGAATCCAATTTAGCAAGATGTAGTTTCTGTCATAAGGCATATATTATTTGAAAAAGAATATCATATGAATAAGGTAGAAAAATAAATATAACACTGTAGGGATACTTCAAAAGGGCTCTACAAAAGTGGCCTTTACATCCATCTGAAACTCAAAAAAGTTTTCTAGGATCAACTGATATTTGAGAGAAAAAGCACTAACCACAAAAAGACGTGGTAGCATGACCTAATAATAATTTTGAAAACAACCCTCAACTCCGCGGGTTCTGAAATGCTATTTGTCACTGACCCAGAGTTGATTGGAGTTAGGAATAGAATTCAAGCCAAGAAAAAATATAAACTAGAATGAAAAGTATTAATTATGTTGGGAATCAAAACTGTCAGACAAGCTTTATGTGGGAAAATCATATTAAAAAATAAAGGTATTAAAAGACTGTTCAATAAGCCTTGAATGGGAGAATGGGGTACTAGTTATTTACATGAGTTCAATCTGTAAAGCCATTAACCTGGCAAACTTCAGTTCCATGGTCTGTGAAAACAGAAAATGGAGCTCCTACTTCAAGGAATCAAACGAAGTAAGGTATGCTTATCATATGGTCTGGAACAAAGTAAACTTCCAGGAAGTATTATCATTAGTATGACCATAATTATTTGTTTAGTCATCATTTTCCTTTCCCACTATGGCTTACTGCAAGACTGCAGCCAGATTACACTCTCTTATGCTCTCCTAGGTGCCTCATACAGTGCTTGTCATCAAGAGGAAACACAAAGAAAGAGAATGGATTTTATTTAATTAAGCGGGGTTGATTGTGGCAAAGTGTAAAAAGTGGAATTAATTTAGAAGCTGATATAAACAATGTGCTTTAAACTAAATTGGTCCTATAAAAAAAGAAAAATATATATATTTGTTTGAAATCATGTCCTATTAAAAGTTATTTTAATGTTCATGAATATATACATAAGCAAATACATACATGAGAAAGCTACAATTCGCTTTGCAGCAGAACTGTGTCCTGTTCTTAATTAAATGGAAAGAATGAAAGACAATCACGAGGGATGGGGGGTTGGGATGGCTGTGGTTTGGAGGCATGGTTGGTATTTATTAGTAAAAAATGGAAGAGAAGGTGTCATAAACTTAAACTAGGGAGGTCCAATACTAACTAAGTCATAAGATTTTCTCTATGGACTGAGTTAAGCCCCTTAACAACTTCTCTGTTTTATTCTCTCCATCTGTTTTACCAGACTATTGGGAGGATTATTTAGTTAATGTTGAGGACTATGTTTATCAATTCCACAAAATGTCTGTTATTTAATGATGAGAGAACTCTAAACGACGCAGCGGGAGTATCACAGGGGTTAGCAACAGCGTTATTGTCAGTTGAGTCCTTTAGAGACCCACAGGACAAAATATGATATGCAGCTCTCGGAGCATTTGGAATTGCGTTTAAATAATTATTTCTCCTTCTAACTCCTCAAGTCAACTGGGTTTTCTACTTTGTGAGCTTGATAAGGAATTTGTCTTTTATGATGGTAAAATTTTTGAGTGGTCTCAAAATTATCCTGAGAATGATTTCTCTAAACAGAAATTACAGTGACGTCATGCACTGCAAGGTGACAACCTGTCTTTGTACCTATGTATATAAGTGAATTCTTCACTTTACCTACTTATCCAAGATGCTTCTCTTTTTCTTTAGTAAAAGAAACAGTCTAATTTTTAGTAACTTGATCCTAAACCAAAGACTAAGAAGCCCCCAATATATCACATTTAAATGTAATTTTCCATAGAACATAGAACACAGAGAAACTCAGACTTTGATATAATAATGTATGCTGACTGTTTCAAAAAGAAAATAATCTCCTTTGTAAATCTGCAGTTTTAAAATTCTGTAACAGTTATAATCCTGACTTAGTGAAGATGAAAATATAGCTCAATATGCTATAGCATACCTCAATTTCCAGTTCTAGAATATTAAGTCAGCACTTTGTAATCTGAAACCAAATCTGAACCTTCCAACTTCAAAAAAAAAGGACCATAGGGAAGAAGAATATTCCAGTTCACTCTTAATCAGTGTAAAATATCTCAGACTCACAATAAAGCCTGGTAAATAAAATCTCCACTAAAATGAAACCTCCATATGAGGTAAATCAGTTCTTTCAGGTCAGTAGGGTACCATTTGGTAAATTACCTCTGTTTCCTCCTCCCACTAGAGAATGTTATTACCTCACATATGTGGGCTAGTAATGCTCACCAAGCATCAAACTCTCCTGTATTGCTCCAAGGATCATGCCCAGTTTGAATAAGACTGAAAATATTATTAATGGGTAATTTAGACTTTAGGCCTGAGGCTAAGTTCATGCTGTTACGCGGTCAGGATATTGGCACTTTCCCTTCTTTAATTTATGTTTGCACAACAGTGACATGAACTAAGTTTGACTGTTCTTCCAGAAATCTGGCCCAAATCCCTCTTTGTGTGGGTTTAATTTGCACCCTTCATAGTATTTCTGTGTATTATACTTGCTTGCATACCAGGTTTGAATGGAATCTAAGATATGATTGAAAAGAGTTCTATTTTTATAATTCAAAATTAATCATGCCCCAGCAATGCCAACATGGTTCTCTGGGTGGTAATCCTGGAGGTAAATGTTCTCATTCGAAAACGAAAATACGCATTTGTGATCTTTATTGAAGGTCATCGTGTATACAGAGTGTGTGCTTAGCATGATTTCAGAGCATTATTCCAGTAATTTCAACTGTGCTGCATATTAATTCAGGAGCTAGATTACATGTCAGAATAATAAACAGAGCCGACATTTGATGCTTTCCAATGTGCAAGAGGGTGTGGTACTGGAGATTTCAAGGAAGGGTCAGCAAGGGCCCAAGTGAAACTTTTTAGAAAGTGAAGACTAAGAGAGAGATTCTGCAACCTGACTGCTTAATAATTCTTATCTTTTTTCCATTTGAACTATTATAGGAGCTTATAGTAGGTAAGCTCCTATTTCTTTGAACTGAAACTCACTCCTGGAAAAATCAGGATGCCTGATTTAGGTGCTCCAACATAAATTTCACAGTTCAGCATCCTCCATTTCTGCTCACTGTTTTCTCCTATCAGTTGTGTTCTCCTTCTTACCTCCTCTTACACTCACAGTGCAAATCCTGCCTCTTGCTCTTGTCTACCCAAAAAACCTGCTATGAGTCCTAGCATCAGTCTCAGCTGGGATCTTTGTTCATGTGCCAGTGATTATCTGAATGGACTACAGGCTGAGGTTCCACCCCCCCCCCCGCAAAAAAAATCAATGATTTAAATTGGTATATGTATGTGTATAGATGGTTTTCTAGGTAACATTTACATTTTAATAGTGTCCTTTAACAATTTGAACTACAGGCAGTGCTAAGCAATTTTTTAGTATGTGCTCAACATTGTTTGAAGCACTTTGTTCACGCAATAATAAAGTTTCATGTATTTATCATATACAATAAGATGCTTTAAAGTATATATATGTTGTGGAATGACAATCCAGCTAACTAGCATATGCATCACTACCAGATTTGTAGTGAGCACATTACATCCACTTTGCCAGAATTTTTCAAGAACATGATACATTGCTAACTATAGACAATATGTTTTACAATAGATTTCTTAAATTTATTTCTCTTACCTAACAAAGATTTTTTTTTTTTTTATTTTTTGACCAATATCCCCTCAGTTTCCCCATCCTTCCAACACTCCAGCCCTGGTAACTACCAATCTACTCTACTTATATAAGTCCACATATAAGTGAGATCTGCAGTATTTAATTTTCTATGCCTGGTTTATTTCACTTAACATAATGTCCTCCAGGTTCATCTATGTTGTTGCAAATGATAGAATGATTACGGATTAATGCTAATGATGGCTGGATAGTATTCCATTGTGTATTTATACCACATTTTCTTTGTGCATTTATCCATGGGTGGACACTTAGATTAATTCTATACTTTGGCTACCGTGAATCATGCTATAGTAAAAATGGGAGTTCCGATATCTCTTCAGCATACTGAGTTCATTTTTTGTTTGAATATAAACCTATTAGGGATTGCTGTATCATGTGGTAGTTCTATTTTAAACGTTTTGAGGGATTTTTATACTGTAATCCATAATGGCTGTACTAATTTACACTCTCACAAACAGTGTGCAAGGGTTCCCTTTTTTCCACATCCTCTCCAACCATTGTTATCACTTGACTTTTTGATAATAGCCATTCTAACAGGTATGAGGTAATAGCTCATTGGGGCTTTAATTTGCATTTCCCTGATGATTAGTGATGTTGAACATATTTTTTTCATATACCTATTGCCATTTGTACATCTTTTGAGAAATGTCTATTTCAGGTCTTTGTCCATTTTTAAATTGAGTTATTTGCTGTTTTGCTATTGAGTCATTTCAGCTTCTTGTACATTTTTGATATTAACCCCTTATCACATATATTTTGCAAATATTTTCTTTGATTATATATGTTGTCTTTTCACTCTGTTGATTATTTCCTTTGCTATACAGAAAAGTTTACTTTTCTTAGTTTACTGCAATGCTATTTATCTATTTGGATTATTTTATCTTTTTCATGATGAATCATGCAATGCAGAACCTTTAATAACACAAGCTTTAAGGACTCAGGAAGGACAAGGTGGCCATCCAGGTTCTTCATGAGCCCATGCTTAACATTAGACTTATGTCCTCCTGAATACCAGCTGTTTCTCTAATTCAGGTGCATAGCACTGATAACTAATAAGTTATCATAGGTAATTTGACTTAGACCAGGGAGTTCATTCAAATTGTATATTTAAACAACTTCAGTATTGGCTGATTGATTTAGCACGATAATCTAGAGTTTGATTTTGAAAGGTTAAATACCAAAGGTTTAAAACATTGGATATTACAAAATAGAATCTTAAGTTACCAAAAGTCATTCATTTGGCCAAACTGATAACTCAAAAGTTTTTTAAAGGAAAAAATATTATTCTGATAGAGAGGAGACCCAGCTTTCCAAACAAGACCCAAAGAAGATAGCATGAGGCCAACTGACTCTGTCTCCTTTCTTTCCTTCCCCCTTCCTTTTTAATAGTTTATTTACAAAGTAAACAAAACCCTTTCATTATGTTTTGATATTACATAAAAATCCTTTTAAAAGAGAAAACCAAATTTTATGTTTCCATTAGTGTATTTTTAATGATAAAGCTAGGTTTTAGTAACATTTTATAAATCTGTTCAGTTTTAATTAGTTTGACCATAAGGTAAGATTTTTATAAACCTTTTATAACCTTTTGCATTTTTTTTTTCTCAGAGCAGAATAATGTTCTAAGAAAACTCTGTTGTGCTTTTATTCCAATGTCTAATTTATGGGGGAAAAAAAAAAAAAAACAATAACAATCCCATTTTAACTTTAGCCACTATGTTCACACATAGAATCTCTTATAATTAACTTTTATAAACCTTCCACAACTTGTTCAAACTTTTAGCTTTAATTTAAAACAATCTTTAACCCTCTAACCTAGGCAAAAATCTGCATTCCCATAGTTTCTTATAATCTCTTACAAAAAACACGTTTCATTCTCCTTATACACCTTGCATGCAAATCCGTTTTTCCAGTAGTCTCAATTACATATTACAACGTTAACTCTTATCAATTTTTACTTTTGGTGAAAATCTTGGTAAGTAAGAGATTTTAATTATGTACTAGGTGTGAAGTCTAGGACCCAGGCAGAAATGCAGATAAGATCTGACTCTTTCCAGTTTCTAACTCCACGTGTCCCAGGACTTAGCTAGCTATAAGCAGGCAAACTATATAGTTAAGAGTCATATTAGAATTTTATGAGGCATTTAGGAGGCCTAATGTTAAATTGTATAACATGTCTGGCATAAATTCTCTTTTATAAATTATTTCACGACTTTCACAGACCATGAACAACATGTTTAGACTTTCTGACTTGCCCTAAACATTCCTCTTTTTAAACAACCACTCATTTTACTTTAGGACAAGAATTTACCGTACGACATTCTTTCTTATATAAAATCTCTTTTCTGTATAACCTTCTTTTCATAGCTAGGGGGCATGGGTAATTCCAGATATCCCCAGGCCTTATTTAGAATGTAATGTCTCCAAAATAAATTGAACAATTTTCAAATGTCAAAGTAGTTTATAACCTTAAAGCATTTAGCAAACCTAATATCTCACTTGCATAATTTAGAAAAAATGTCTTTATCAATAGTCTTTAAAGTTGTCTTTATTTCCCCAATATTACAAAAGTTACATGAACTAAAAGGTATTGCAGTTTTTATTTTGCTTTCAATATATTTGGTTTAAGTGCTTATTTTTGCTTAAGCCAATTAATTAGAGCTCTTATATATAAACATTACACACAACATATATATAATCACAGAGAGAGACAGACAGAATAAGATTACTATAGTAGTTATAAGATCTTTCATTTCCTAGTTTTTAAGTTTCTTAACTGATTATTGGCTTTATGGTGTAGTCCTCACAAGCACAGGGCCAAGAAAGGGGTTTCTCGTGCCTCTTGGTTTTCCTAAGGAGTCCTGGGTGTTAAAAGCCGGAGTATCCACTTTTAATGAAGCTGACTTTTAAGCATAGCACTCTGTAATAAAGACCTTTTAAAATTTCTTATTACCTGGTTTTAGGCAGGCCAAACGGCTGATATTTCTGGCTTTTAAACTTTACTAAAGGTAACCTCCCAGGTACTCAAGGAAGAAAAATTTAAGATAGGCAATGGAGGAGAAGAGACTAGACAAGGTTATACAGATATTAAATCAGTAAGGAATTACTTCCTAAGCAGGGAATCAAACCCAGACCACCACTGTGAAATGGCCAGAATCTCGGTCCTTGAGCTACAGCACAGGGCGGTCTTTATTGCACTTCCCACAAGAAGTCTAGAGTAGTTAATTTTGAGTTTCCAAAGTCTTTTAACTACTCAAGATAATTTTTAGAGCTACGACATAAACCCTAAAATTCCTGTTCCCTGGAAGGCAGAGACCAACAGAAAGTTGCCACATGGTTACAAGATCAAGCTCCCAAGGACATAAAACAAGATTGAGACCACAAACAAACCAACAAAAAACTGTTTTTTGTTTGTTTGTTTCAGGGACCTGCAGCAAAGTTTGTCATCGACCAACTTGCTGGGTCATGTTGAGCAGCAAGCTTATGAGTTCCTAAGCCCAGGTTTTATTCTACAGTACCCCTTTGACTCAGAAAAACGAATTCATAGCACAAATACATCAGTTTAAGACTAGCCTCTGAATTCTTTTTCTCATTAATCAAAACTTTACAGAAGAGATAAACAGTGATTTTTACCATTCATTCAACTGTTTGCATAGAGAGAGAGAAGCCAGAAATCTGACTGGTAAGAAATTCTCTTACCCTTTTGCCAGTATGGCAGACTTCTGGATTCCCTTTTCCTAAGCAGCCCTAGTGACCCAGTTTGCCACGCCGTCACCCAGGGAACCAAACCACAATATAAAGGAAAGTTATCTTTTTTCATTCTGTCCAGAGCAAAATACATGTGATAAACATAAATTATTAGCTACTCTGCTTAGCGCCCAATATCGAACAGGCAAGACTTAAATCTGCCCTCAGATGGGTCCCATCATCTTTAACCAAATCTCTGACTAGCAGTTTCAACACCTGGTCTCTGGGCAAGATAGTTCCCCTGAGTAATAGAAAAGACAAAAAAGGGCAAGAAGAGAGAGAAAAGCATTGCTTGTTGCAGGGTGGAGAAGGTGAAATGCTCAGGCAGGCCAGAGAAAACCCACCCATTTCAGCAGTACTGAAAAGTTGAGGAAGCTGCAGCTGCTGTCATGAAGGGATTTTTTCCAGTAGTCCCATAAGCTCCCAAGTTTCCCCTTTTTGGGGAGGAAGAAGCTCCCCATGCCCTACTATTCTGTAGATGCCTAATTCTGTCAGTCATAGCTGTCAGCAAAGAGTGCAAAGCAGATTACTCCAAAGAGAACAGCAGTTGCCATCCTGTAGTGCCAAATCTGTTCTTAGCCAAAAGGGACTTTACCAAGAGCCCTCATTTTTAAATGTACTTCAATGCATTGTTGTTCATTTGGAACATTCCACTGTGAGTTATCTTTAGTAAGATTTTGCCGTTTCTATAAGACTTCGCTGCCTCCCAGGCCTAATGTACAACCCAGAAGAAACCCAGTTTTCCAGAAATTAAGGATCCCATTTTTACCTAAAATATTGACTTTACTCTCAGAGTCTCTTGACTAACTTAGCTAGTGATTTTTTTCCCTACTTAAGTAGGCAAGAAAAATAAAACAAAGGGGGTAGAGCAAAAAATTCCCTGTGAATTTTCAAAAACCAGTTTTTTTTGTTTGTTTGTTTGTTTTTTGAGACGGAGTCTTGCTCTGTCGCCCAGGCTGGAGTGATGTGGTGAGACCTTGGCTCACTGCAAGCTCCGCCTCCCGGGTTTAGGCCATTCTCCTGCCTCTACCTCCGAAGTAGCTGGGACTATAGGCGCCCAGCACCACGCTGGGCTAGTTTTGTTTTTGTATTTTTTAGTAGAGACGGGGTTTCACCATGTTAGCCAGGATGGTCTTGATCTCCTGACCTCGTGATCCGCCCGTCTCGGCCTCCCAAAGTGCTGGTATTACAGGCTTGAGCCACCGCGCCCAGCCTCAAAAACCAAATTTTATAACTCCTGCAATTTCACTGCTTACTACCTTTCCTTTCTGACCCAGTCAGATGTAAGTGGCCTCTAACTGGATCCAAGCCAGTTAATTCCCAGATGAATTCCATTCCTGGACCCAGTCCAGTTTCTGTCTCAACTCCAAACCCAGTTTGGATCAGAAATTTGCTCAAAGAAACTCAGAGAGCTCAAAACACAAATCTGTGAGCTCCGAAATCCAAGAGGGAGCTTACCCATAATCCCCAGCGGCTCTGAGAGATCAATGGATACAAGAGGGTCCTGCAGGTACCTTGTGTGTTCACTCAGCGCTCCTGGGTGTCTCTAGAAGCTCCACTTCGGATTCCGCTTCTGACACCATCTGATAAAAGAATAACGTCAGCCAAATTAAATTTAAAGTTTAATTGAGCAATGAATGATTCACGAATGGGGCAGCCCCCAGAATCAGAGCAGATTCACAGGGGTGCCTCCCAATCAGAACAAATTTATAGACAAAAAAGGTAAAGTGACTTACAAGAATCGGAAGTGAGGTGTAGAAACGGCGAGACTGGTTACAGCTAGGTGTTTGCCTTATTTGAACCCAATTTGAACATTCAGCAATCTATAAGTGGTTGAAGTATGGCGGCTGGGATTGGCCAACATTCACTGTTGTTACAGGTGTATACTATTAAGTTAGGTTTTCAATTTTGCCTGACTATTAAGCTAGGTTGCAGTTCATCCACCAGGACTCAAATATGGAAGTAAAGAGTTTTCTTTAACAGTTGATGTTTCTTTTTATGCCAGTGCAATGTTGTCTTGGTTACTATAGCTCGGTAGTGTATTTTGAAATCAAGTAATGTGATGCTTCTAGCTTTGTTCTTTTTCCTCAGAATTGATTTGGCTATTTGAAATCTTTTGTGGTTCTATAAATATTTGAGATTTTTTTTTCTATTTTTGTTCTTCATTTTGTTAATGTGATGTATCATATTTATTAATTTATGTATGTCGAACTATTCTGGCATCCCTGGTATGAATCAATGATAAATGGTATTTTAAATGCGCTATTTAATTCGGTTTGCTGACATGATGATAAGGATTTTTGCTTCTGTGTTAATCAGGGACATTGGCCTGTAGTTTTCTTTTTTGTATAGTTTCCTTGTGCCTGGTTTAACGTCAGGTAAAGCTGACCTTGTAATATGAATATAGAAGTAGTCTCCCCTCCTCAAATTTTTGAGTGAGCTTAAGAAGAGTTAGTATTATTTCTTCTTTAAGTGCTTGACAGAATTCAGCAGTGAAGCCCTCCAACTCTGGCCTTTTCTTGATGGAAAGAATTACTACTAATTCAATCTCCTTAGTCATTATTGGTCTATTCAGATTTTCTGTTTCATCATAATTTATTTTGTTAGGTTGTTTGCATCAGCAATTTATTCATTTCTTCTAGGTTATCCAATTTATTGGTGCATAATTGCTCATAAAGTGCCTTATGGTCCTTTGTATTTCTGTTGTATCAGTTGTAATGTCTCCTTATTTGTTACTGATTTTGTATTTTTGAGTCATCTTTTTTGTTCTTTGGGCCAAAGGTTAATTGATTTTATCTTTTCAAAGAACCAACTTAGTTTTTTAAATATTTGTTTTAATTTTTCTAATCTCTATTTCATTTATCTCTCCTCTGATCTTTATTATTTCCTTCCTTCTATCCACATTGGGCTTAGTTTGTTCTGGTTTTTCTAGTTTCTTGAGATGCAGTGTTAGGTTGCTCGTATGAAATCGTTTTTCTTTTCTCATGTAGCTATTTATTCCTACAAAATTCCATCTTTGAATTTCTTTTGCTGTGTCCCACAGGTGTTAGTATATGGTTTCCAATTTTATTTGTCTCAATAATTTTTTTAAATTGTCCTTTAAATTTCTTTATCGACCAATTAGTTGTTCAGTAACATGTTGTTTAATTTCCAAGTATTCATGCATTTTGAATATTCTCCTGTTAATGATTTCTAGTTTAATATTGTTGTAGTCAGAAAAAATATATGATATAATTTCAGTCATTTCAAATTTGTAGGACTTGTTTTGTGGCCTAAAACATGATCTATACTGAAGAATGTTTTATGTGCTGTTTAGAAGAATTTGTACACTGCAGCTGCTGGATGGAATGTTCTGTATGTGTCTGTTAAGTCTATTTAGTCCAGTGTATAGTTTAGATCTGATGTTGGTTTACTGTCTGAATGATTTGTTCATTGATGAAAAAAGGGGTTTTGCATTCTATCTCTCCCCTTAGATATATTAATATTTTATTTACATATTTAGGTGTTCTGATGTTCAGTGGATATATATTTATTTATAACTGTTATAGCCTGTAGAAGAATTGACCCCTTTATCATTATGTAATAATCATCTTTGTCTTACATTACAGTGTTTGACTTAAAGTCTATTTTATTTAATATGAGCATATAATCATAGCCACACCTGCTCTCTTTTGGTTTCCATTTGTATGGAATATCTTTTTTGCGTCCTTCCACACTTTTATGTGCACTCTTACAGGTAACATGAGCTTCTTGTAGGCAGAATATAGTTGGGTCTTGTTTTTATATCCATTCAGCCACTCCATCTCTTTTGATTGAAGAATTTGGTCCATTTACATTCAAGATAACTATTAAAAGGCAAACACTTACTACTTCCATTTTGTTAATTATTTTCTGGCAGTTTCATAGATCATTTTTGTCTTTCTTCCTCTCTTGTTGTCTGCCTTTATGGTTAAGTGATTTTTCTTCAGTGTTATGTTTTTATTCCTTGATTTTTATTTTTTATGTATCTATTATAATTTTTGTTTTGTGGTTTTCATGAGGCTTACAAAAAAAATGTTGTAGTTTTAACAGGTTATTTTAAGCTGATAACAACTAGCCTTTGGTCACACACAGGTACACACACACCAAAAACAGACAGACAAATAAACAAAAATCTTCTACACTTTTACTCTACTTCCCTCACCCCAACATTTTTAATTTCTAATATCACAATTTAAGTGTTTTTACTAATGTTTATTTATATTAATATTTTTATATCACACATCCTGTAACAAATTATTGTTGCTATTGATATTTTTAATAATTTTATATTTTAATCTTCATACTAAAGATACAAATGTTTTATATACCACCATTAGAGTATTAGAATATTCTAAATTTGGCTGTGTACTTACTTTTACCAGTAACTTTTATACCTTTATATGTTTTTGTGTAACTATTTATTATTTTTTCTTCTCAGTTTCAAGAATTCTCTTTAGCATTTTTTTAAAAGACAATTCTAGAGATGAGGAACTCCTTCAGGTTTGGTTTGTCTGGGAAAGTCTGTGTCTCCTCTTCTTCCTTCTCCTTCTCCTTCTTCCTATTTCTTCTTCTTACACTTTGTTGCTTTCAGGATCTTCTCTTTGTCACTTACTTTATATAGTTTGATTATAATATGTCTTGGGCTAGGTTTGTTTGAACTGAATCTGGTTGAAGTCTAATGACCTTCTTGTATTTGAATAGTTACATCTTTCCAGGTTTGAAAATTTTTCTACTACTATTTCTTTAAATAAGCTAATTATATTTTTACTTTTTTCTTGTTACTATTACAGTCCTATGATTCAAGCATTTGTTCTTTTGATGCTGTCCCATAAATCCCATAAGCTTTCTTCATTCATATATATATATGTATATATATGTGTTTGTGTGTGTGTGTATATATATATATATATATAGAGAGAGAGAGAGAGAGAGAGAGAGTTGGCACAACAGTAATTGTGGTTTTTGGGCATTAAAAATAATGGCAAGGGTCGGGCATGGTGGCTTATGCCTGTAATCTTAGCACTTTAGGAGGCCGAGGTGGACGGATCACAAGATCAGGAGATCAAGACCATCCTGGCTAACATGGTGAAACCTCATCTCTACTAAAAATACAAAAACAAAATTAGCTGGGCATGGTGGTAGACTCCTGTAGTCCCAGCTACTTAGGAGTTTGAGGCAGGAGAATGGCATGAACCCAGGAGGTGGAGCTTGCAGGGAGCCAAGATCGCACCACTGCACTCTAGCCTGGGCAACAGAGTGAGACTCCATCTCACAAAAAAAAAAAAAAAAAGCAAAAAACATAATGGCAAGAATATATATACTATATGTATTTCTGACTTCATGTGGTCATTCACACATAATATTTCTTCAATTTTGAATTGCATATATGACAATCATCCCATAAAAATATAATGGAACTGAAAAATTAAGTGATATCATAGCCATCATATAATACCATAGTGCAATGCATTACATACATATTTGTGGTGTTTCTGGTGTAAGAAAACCTAATGTACTGCTAGTTGTATAAAAGGATAGCACATTCAATTATGTTCTGTACATAATGCTTGATAATAATTATAAATAATCATGTTATTGCTTTATGTATTTGCTATACTATAGTTTTGATAGAGTACATGTGTTCTACTTACTTAAACAAGTTAAATGTATAAAACAGCCTCAGGCAGGTCTTTTATGAGGTATTCCAGAATAAGGAGTTGTTTTCATAGGAGATGATAGCTCCATTGCCTCTGATGATGTTACAATGTGTCAAAATATGGAGGTGGAAGGAATAATATTGATTATTCTGATTCTGTGTAGTCCTAGGCCAGTGTTTGTGTTTGTGACTTAATGTATAACAAAAAGGATGGGAAGTAAGTTAAAGTTAATTTATTATTAAAGAAACACATTAAAAAAATACATTCAGAATAGACTAAATGTACTCTTCATAAAGTCTACAGTAGTTCATAATAATGTTCTTCACAATCACTTACTTCTCACTCATGTCTCACCCATAGCAACTTCCATTCCTGCAAGCTCTACTCACAGTAAGTAATTTATACAAGTGTACCATTTTTTATCTC